>NW_027139152.1:0-19253 GCF_035084215.1 Heptranchias perlo
TAGGCGGCTGAAGGCACGGCCGCCAATGGCGGAGCGATGGGAATCGGGGGATGGACAAGAGGCCGGAATTGGGAGGAGCGCAGAGATCTCGGAGGGTTGGAGGAGGTTGCAGAGATAGGGAGGAGGGAGGGCCATGGAGGGATTGGAACACAAGGATGAGAATTTTAAAATGGAGGCGTTGCCAGACTGGGAGCCAATGTAGGTCAACGAGCACCAGGGGGGTGATGGGTGAACGGGACACGGTGCGAGTTCGGATACGTGGGAGGTGGGGGGCAGCAGAGTTTTGGTCGAGCTCACGTTTACAAGCGAATGCGGCGATGCCGACATTTTTGCCGTTACCCGTCTCCGTGGCGTCCACTAACGGCTGCCGCCAGTCCTATGCCGACACTCACCTTGCGGTTTGGAGCCCACTGATCTCCTGGCGGGCGATGGCTTCTCCCCGGTGCTTCCTGGCGGCGCTGGGCGTTCGGGGGCCGGGCCAGCGGAGGCCTCCGGTCGGGCAGGCGGCCTGCTGCCCCTCGAGGCATGGGCTGGGCTCCAAGGACAGGCTCTTGACCAGCGAGCGGGAGGCCGAGGCGCCACCTGGAAGAGAAGGGGGAACAAAGCAAAGCGGGCCGTCAGGGCAAGCCTGCAACGTAGGCCCCGTTTCCCACGGCAACCGGCCCCCAGGCCCTGTTTGGCGAGGCTAAAACAAAGCCCTCGTGCCCGTAAATCATCCAATAAGTCGGCCAGTGAACACAAGATGGCGACGGGATGTCAGCCACCCAGCGCCACCTAGCGACCAGAGCCGCAAACTACACCGTGACTGTTTACATAGAAAAGTCAACAGTTGACATGGACTAAAAACCGTGACAACAGGAAAAGTGAGTTTGAGGACAGTCCTACACAATATATTTTAAAAAAATAATAATCCATTCGCAGCTTCAATTTAACAGGCCTTAGATGTGCTACAAGGCCTTAGTGGGTGTGACAGGCCCTCAGGTGGCCTGCGAGCAAAGCTGAGATTTCCTCCCATTAATCTCCCTCTTGCCCTCAATCTGGGAACAATAGGCCTGTCCCTAACCAACCTTGTTCTACGCTGACATGTTGGGATAAACTACCTGCGATATATTGACGTATGGAAGGTCCCAGCTGTGCCTCGGTGGGGTCTCACTCTCGGAGTCAGAAGGGCGAGGGTTCGAGCCCCCACTCCAGAGGACTCGAGCCCCGTAATCCAGGCCCCGACACTCCCCCCCGGTGCCGGTACTGAGGGAGCGCCGCACTGTCGGAGGGGCCGTCTTTCGGGATGAGACATTAAACCGAGGACTCCATCTGCCCCTCTCAGGTGGACGTAAAAGATCCCACAGCCGCTATTGGAAGAAGAGCAGAGGAGGGAGTTCTCTCGGTGTCCTGGGGCCGATATTTATCCCTCAACCAACATCACTAAAAAACAGATTATTTATCACATTGCACCTGAGTTTATGCTCCACACGAGCCTCCTCCATCTCACCCTCTCCTTCTATCCCTTTCTCCTCATGTGTTTATCGAGCTTCCCCTTAAATCCATCGATTCTATTCCCCTCGACCACTCCATGTGGGAGCGAGTTCCACATTCCCACCGCTCTCTGGGTGAAGAGGTTTCTCCCGAATTCCCTATCGTCTCCCCTCGTCGTCTGAGAGACAGGTCACCCTCTCGGCCTTCTCTTCTCTGGAGAAAAGAGCCCCAGCCTTTCCTGATAGCTCGAACCTCTCGTTCTGGTGCTATTCTTGCCTTGACATCCCCTCAAAGGCAAAACCTGCTTCGCGTCCCCTTCTCAGTCCTTTGAGCCTCCCCTCATGACTCCCAACTTGGACTCATCCGTGTGGCTCTGCTCTTCCCCCCCCCCCCTCTCCAGTGCCTCCAGAAACTAAGCAACAGATTTTGACTCGCGCATCGAAAACACACTTAGCAATGGCGGTGGGGCCATCCAGCATCCATCGCGCCCGTGACAGCCCTCTATTAAGACACAGGCCCAATACGTCCAATGTTGCGGCGGGGGGGAGCTTTCATGGCCGCTACGAATGCTGGGATAACGTTGCCCCTTTGGAGTCGTAGAACGGTTACAGCGCAGAAGGAGGCCATTCGGCCCGTCGAGCCCATGTTGGCTGTTTGTAAGAGCAGTCCAATTAGTCCCACACTCCCCCACCCCCCCGGCCTTGCTCTGCCCCCCCGTAGCCCTGCAAATCTCTCCCTCAAGTATTTCTCCAATTCTTTTTCGAAAGCCGCGCTTGGATCTGCCTCCACCGCCCTTCCAGATCTAAAAGTTTTTCCTCATGTCACCTTTGGTTCTTTTGCCAATCACCTTAAAATCTACGTCCTCTGGTTCTCGGCCCTTCCGCCAATGGGAACGGTTCCTCCCTCTCTACTCTGTCTGGACCCCTCATGATTTTGAACACCTCGATCAAATCTCCTCGCGGCCGTCTCCGTTCCAAGGAGAAACAATCCCAGCTTCTCCGCGGGACTGAAGTCCCTCATCCCTGGAACCATTCGAGTGAATCTCTCCCCCTCTCTCTCACGTTCTCTCGCAGTTATGAGATCGGACTTGGAACAACCCAGTGATGGTTCGTCCCAACATGGCGGAGAACCCGCGACCCCCCCACCCTGGACTTGCACCTCCTGAGCAAGACTGGAGACGATTGGATGGGTGGAGCCTTGGGGCCTTGTGTGACCTCTGATGGCCAGCTCGAGAACTGAGCGTCTGAACCCAATGACAATCCAACCAACCGCCAAATCAAACCAAGCGGGGGAATATTCTAGAAGAGTGGAAACTGAAGGGCAAGGGAGGCAGCCAACTTTTCCGGGGGATTCGAGGCCTGTTTGAGGGCCCCGAAAGCTTTGGGGTTGTCACAAACCCGCCATTTATTCCGCCTGATACAAAGGGTACCAGTGAACGAAATGGTGAGATCACAGTGACCGTGTAGAGATGAGGAGGCTTTTCAGATCGTGCCTCCAGAGAGCATGGGCTATCCTCCATCACACGAGAGAGAGGGAGGGGGGGAGAGAGAGAGAGGGGAGAGAGAGAGAGAGAGAGGGGGGGGGGGAGAGAGAGAGAGAGAGAGGGGGACAGAGAGAGAGAGAGAGGGGGGGGAGAGAGAGAGAGGGTCACAGAGAGAGAGAGGGGGACAGAGAGAGAGAGAGAGAGGGACAGAGAGAGAGAGAGAGAGGGAGAGAGAGGGGGACAGAGAGAGAGAGAGGGTCACAGAGAGAGAGAGGGGGACAGAGAGAGAGAGAGGGACAGAGAGAGAGAGAGAGGGGGGGAGAGAGAGAGAGAGGGGGGACAGAGAGAGAGAGAGGTGGAGAAAGAGAGAGAGAGGGGGAGAGAGAGAGAGAGAGAGGGGGAGAGAGAGAGAGAGAGAGGGGGACAGAGAGAGAGAGAGAGGGGGACAGAGAGAGAGAGAGAGGGGGACAGAGAGAGAGAGAGGGGGGACAGAGAGAGAGAGAGAGAGAGAGAGGGGGACAGAGAGAGAGAGAGGGACAGAGAGAGGGGGACAGAGAGAGGGGGACAGAGAGAGAGACGGACAGAGAGAATCGCGATGGACAGACAGAGGGAGAGATCAAGACAGAGAGAGAGAGATAGAGACAGAGAGCGATTGAGACAGACAGAGATAAAAAGAGTGGGACTAATTGGATCGCTCTTTCAAAGAGCAGGCACAGGCACGATGGGCAGAAGGGCCTCCTTCTGTGCTGTATGGTTCCATAACGGAATCTAATCGAGGGGTTCGGGGGGGTTTATATATAGAATAACAGATACCCGGGAGTGAGTTACAGACTGGAATCTAATCGAGGGGTTCGGGGTGTTTATATATAGAATAACAGATACCCGGGAGTGAGTTACAGACTGGAATCTAATCGAGGGGTTCGGGGGGTTTATATATAGAATAACAGATACCCGGGAGTGAGTTACAGACTGGAATCTAATCGAGGGGTTCGGGGTGTTTATATATAGAATAACAGATACCCGGGAGTGAGTTACAGACTGGAATCTAATCGAGGGGTTCGGGGGGTTTATATATAGAACAACAGATACCCGGGAGTGAGTTACAGACTGGAATCTAATCGAGGGGTTCGGGGGGTTTATATATAGAATAACAGATACCCGGGGAACTGATTCGAGTGTTTCTGTGCTGTTTTTTCACTGTCGTTGGGGCCGTTGGTCGCTGGACCATTCTCCCTGGTTCCCTCTCCTGAACTGATAAGGAATAAATAATTGATTCGCCCCGAAGGCCCCTTGTCGAAAACACTGGCTCGCTGCCACGGACTGGATCTGCGAGCTGACCCCTTAGGGAGCGTCCCTCAATGACTCCCCACCGCAGAGCGTGAAACCACCTCCAAACAGCGACACTGTGGAATCGGTTTCGAGGGGGCATTTCGGACGGGGGGGGGAGGCGGGGTGGGCGGGAGCTATTTTGCCCCAAGGAGGCCAAGAATCAGGGCAAGGCATGTCTCTATCGGCTGGTGTCTGTCCTCTTGGTGGCAATGACCCGGGGAGGTCAAGGGGACGATTTACCAGGTGGCATTCAATCAGATCACGGCTGACCTGTGCCTCCCTGAACCCGTGAGCTCCACCGCCCGTCCCCATCAATGACCGCTTGCCAGAATCGAACAAAAAAAAGGTGGTTTTTTTCCCTCTCTTTTTTTTTTCGTTCTCTGATTTCACCCCGCTCCCTAAGGCACTGGGCGGGGCGGGGGTGGGGGGGGGAGCCAGGCCCAGCCGCTGCGGCGGCTGAGCGGCCCGAACCGCGAGGGCCGGCCGGCCGGCTGTTCGACTGCATGGGGCATCGCCGCCCCAGCAACCAGCCCCCCCCACACGCGGGCTTTCCAACGGGAATTAACCGGTTTGGGATCGGCCGGGGGAGGGGGGGCAGGGAGGGGATGGGGGAGACGTGGGCCGTCTGATTTGTGCCCCACCCCCCCCCAAATCTGTGGCACTGAGGCCAAGTGTCCCCGTCCGGGATGGAATCCGGCATGCCATCAGGGGGCATCCAGCGGAGACGTGCTTTTACCTGCTCGTGTCCCGCACTGCTCCGCTGCCTCAGTCTGGCATTTATCCATCAATCTCCGCGTTATAGCCCCATGAGCTCACCGTCTTGTGACCCAAGAGACTGTCCGTTTCGCCTTAAGAACTGTCATTCAGAAATGCTTGGTGTGTCACACAGCACGTAAACAGTGCAATAAAAGCCGATTTATGACTTCCCGCCAAGACCATTTATAAAACACTGGGTTGGGCCTCAGCTGGAGTATTGCGGCCAATTCCGGGTTCCGCACTTTCGGAAGTGGTCTCGGAGAGGGCTTCGGAGGTGATTTACCGGAACGGTGTCGGGGATGAGGGGACTCCAGCTTTGCGGAGAGACTGCAGTCGTTCTCCTCGGAGCAGGGAAGGTTACGGGGAGATTTAATCGAGGCGTTCAGGATCATGAGGGGTTTCGCTCGAGTGAATGAGGAGGAAGTGTTCCCAGTGGGCAGGAGGGTCGGTGACCAGAGGACGCACAGATTTAAGATAATCGGGGAAAGAACCGGGGGGGGGCGGGGGGGGGGAGCAGGTGGTGGTGGAAGAGGCCGGAGAGATGGGAGTCCCTTCCTTTGACGGATAGGCACGAGAGACTTGGGATTTCAGACTCGAAAGCTCTCATTACCTCGTATCGCAGGGACCCGCCTGACCTCGGCCGGTAGTTTCTGCTCTGCGGGCCTCTCTAAGTCGCTCTCCCCTAACCTCCAGCTTAATCATAGAGTCATAGAGTCATAGAGTCATACAGCACGGATAGAGGCCCTTCGGCCCATCGTGTCCGCGCCGGCCATCAGCCCTGTCTACTCTAATCCCATATTCCAGCATTTGGTCCGTAGCCTTGTATGCTATGGCATTTCAAGTGCTCATCCAAATGCTTCTTGAATGTTCTGATGTGGAGATGCCGGTGATGGACTGGGGTTGACAATTGTAAACAATTTTACAACACCAAGTTATAGTCCAGCAATTTTATTTTAAATTCACAAGCTTTCGGAGATTTTCTCCTTCCTCAGGCAAATGTTTCAAGATCTCCTTGAAGCCTACGCATTTATGTTGTTGTGAGGGTTCCTACGCATGAATGTTGTGAGGGTTCCTGCCTCCACAACCCTTTCAGGCAGTGAGTTCCAGACTCCAACCACCCTCTGGGTGAAAAAGTTCTTTCTCAAATCCCCTCTAAACCTCCCGCCTTTTACCTTGAATCTATGCCCCCTTGTTATAGAACCCTCAACGAAGGGAAAAAGCTCCTTAGTATCCATCCTATCTGTGCCCCTCATAATTTTGTACACCTCAATCATGTCCCCGCTCAGCCCCCTCTGCTCCAAGGAAAACAAACCCAATCTTCCCAGTCTCTCTTCATAGCTGAAGCGCTCCAGCCCTGGTAACATCCTGGTGAATCTCCTCTGCACCCTCTCCAAAGCGATCACATCCTTCCTGTAGTGCGGCGACCAGAACGGCACACAGTACTCCAGCTGTGGCCGAACCATGCCCAGCGACCGAACGGAGGGCAGACTTCCCGATTCCACAGGCCAGTGTCTCACCCGATACTGAACCGAAGGGAGAAAGCATCAGGAGAGGAAATGGTTGGCGTCTGGACGAGGCATGTGGGCCCCACCTTTTTGCTGTTGGGAGTTCTTTTTTTTAAATGAATGAGAGAAACTCTAAAAGGGGAGTGACGCGGCCAGCATCGCTCAAGAGTTCCCGAATAACCAGCTCCGCCCGAGACTCGAGCCCCCCGGAATCCCGGCCCGGCTTTCCCCCCGGTGCCGGTACCGAGGGAGCTTTCCCAGCGGGAAGCCTGTACTTTTCCCGTTCTTGGGGGTTTAGGATCACCCCCCCGCCCCTCCGAGGACTTTTCGCACAGGTCCGTGACTCGTGGCTCTCCGCAGCCTGTGATGGACGTTGCTTTAAGGTTAGCGTCTAAAAGCCCTGTTGTGTCGTGGGGAAAAGGCGGCGGCCGATCTGCGCACAGCAAGATCCCACAAACAGCAAATGTGATAAATGACCAGAACGTCTGTTTTTTTCTCCCCCCCCGCCCCCCCCCGAAGTGATGTTGGTTGAGGGATTAAAAATCGGCCTGAGAACTCTCCCCCACCCCGCCCTCCTTCCGACAGCGGCCGTGGGAGCTGCCCACGTCCCGTCTGAGGGGGCAGACGGGAGCGGGGGCCTCGGTTTAACGTCTCGCGCCAAAAGACGGCGCTCCCTCAGTACCGGCACCGGGGATGGCCGGTGTGGGGGGGATGTCGGGCTTGGATTACGGGGCCTCTGGAGCGAGGCGGGGGGGGGGATCGAGGCGTCGCGACGGAATCCTACCCCGGAAAAGCGCGAGGCCCGTGGGCTGTTCGGCCACGAGAGGCGGCGCGGCCCAACCCCCAAGCCAACAGCGCGCGAGTCCCGGTGAGTTATCTTTCCAGCGTGCCCCCACGAGGGGCCCCTCACGCCCGAAGCCAATTCCTCGCTCGGCTCGCGACCCCCCCCCCCGCCGCCCCACAACCACCCAAGAGATGGCCGGACTGGCTATTTGACTGTGAGGGGCCTCGCACCCAAACCCGACTGCTCACTAGGTTTGCGACCAAGCGATTACCGGCGGGGCCCGTTCGCCCACCGGGGCCCGGGCCTGATCCTCACCCGGCGCGGAGTCCCGGTGAGCCGTTCCACCGGGTGAGGCATCACTCCCCAAACCGAACGACTTTCTGACTCCGAGGGAGTGGGGGGGAAGGGTCGGACTGAGCCAAGCCAGCTCGCTGACCTATATCGGTTCACAGTCGGCCAACTGTCCTCATTCTGCACCAGAGGGCTTTATGATTCTAACCCCTGACGTGGCTGGGCGTCCAGCACGCAGCGAGAGTCTCTCTCTGTGTGTGTGTGTGTTTGACAAAGGGCCGCGTCAGTAAAGCTGAGCGAGACAGCCCAGGCCTCACATCAACACTAAATTTAGTCAGGGATCTTCGCCAGGCCCCTCCAGCTGTCGCTAGGCAACAGGCCCTGAGCCTGGAAGGGGAGGAGGTGAAGACAGCCAGCAAACGTTTCTTTCCACGTTCTGGGCCCCTTCCCCCTTTCTTAAAAAGATTAGAAAGTGCGTCGCGTCCCCTTCGCAGTTTAAATTCGCAGAGTAACGGAGCCACAAGATGGCCCAGGCTCCAACACTGATCACGGATAGAGAGAGAGAGGGAGGGAGAGAGAGAGAGAGAGAAGGGGGGGGAGAGGGAGAGAGAGAGAGGGCCGGAGAGAGAGAGGGAGAGAGGGGTGGGGGGAGAGAGAGAGAGAGAGAGGGGGAGAGAGAGAGAGAGAGAGGGGGAGAGGGAGAGAGAGAGGGAGGGGGAGAGAGAGAGAGGGAGGGGGAGAGAGAGAGAGGGGGGAGAGAGAGAGGGAGACGAGGGGGAGACGGGGGGGGAGAGAGAGAAAGAGACAGACAGACAGGGAGGGAGACAGTCAGACAGACAGGGAGAGACAGAGAGAGACGCACAGACAGAGAGAGAGAGACAGAGAGAGAGAGACACAGAGAGAGAGAGACACAGAGAGAGAGAGACAGAGACAGAGAGAGACAGAGACAGAGAGAAAGAGAAACACAGACAGGGAGAGTGACTGACAGAGAGAGACACACACACACAGACAGGGAGAGAGAGAAAGAGAAAGACAGACAAACAGGGAGGGAGACAGGCAGATGGGGAGGGAGAGAGACACAGACGGGGAGGGGGAGAGACGGGACAGAGAGGGGGAGAGACGGGACAGAGAGGGGGAGAGACGGGACAGAGAGGGGGAGAGACGGGACAGAGAGGGGGAGAGACGGGACAGAGAGGGGGAGAGACGGGACAGAGAGGGGGAGAGACGGACTGATAGACAGACAGGGGAAGAGAGACAGACAAACAGATATAGAGTCAGAGAGAGAGACACACACACACAGAAAGAGAGATAGACACAGAGAGAGAGACAGAGAGAGAGAGAGAGAGACAGACAGAGGAGAGAGAGAGACACAGAGAGAGAGAGAGAGACACACAGACAGAGAGAGAGAACACAGAGAGGGAGACACAGAGAGAGAGAGAGACACACAGACAGAGAGAGAGAACACAGAGAGGGAGACACAGAGAGAGAGAGAGACACACAGACAGAGAGACAGAGAGAGAGAGGCAGATAGAGAGAGAGAGACAGAGACATGGAGAGAGAGAAAGAGCGAGAGGGACAGAGAGAGAGAGACAGATAGATAGAGAGAGAGAGAGAGAGAGAGTGGAGTTTGTGCCGTGCTGTTTTGGGGCTCGGGGGCAGACGGTTTTTCACTGGTCAATGATCTCGTTCCCTTGAAGGCTCCGGCTGATGTGGTAATTCCTGACTCAGGGATAAGTGTCCCCAGATGGAGCTTGCATTCTGTCTCTTGCTTCATCCTTTCCAAGAATAAAACCCAGGGGCTGCCGAGTGGTTTGATTCAATCCCGTCACAGGCTGAGACAGCTTCCAGGGGGAGGGAAAGTGAGGGGGGAGGGAGGAGGGGGAGGGGAGTGAGCAGGGGAGAAGGGGGAGTGAGGAGGGGAGGGAGAGTGATGAGGGGGAGTGAATAGGGGGAAGGGGGAATGAGGAGGGGGAGGGAGAGTGGGGAGAAGGGAAGGGGGAGTGAGGAGAAGGAAAGGGGGAGTGTGGCGAAGGAAAGGGGGAGTGAGGAGAAGGGAAGGGGGAGTGAGGAGAAGGGAAGGGGGAGTGAGGAGAAGGGAAGGGGGAGTGAGGAGAAGGGAAGGGGGAGTGAGGAGAAGGGAAGGGGGAGTGAGGAGAAGGGAAGGGAGAGTGAGGAGAAGGGTAGGGGGAGTGAGGAGAAGGGTAGGGGGAGTGAGGAGAAGGAAAGGGGGAGTGAGGAGAAGGAAAGGGGGAGAGAGGAGGGGGAGGGACAGTGAGGAGGGGAGGGTGAGGGGGAGAGGAGAGGGGGGAGTGAGGGGGAGAGGAGAGGGGGGAGTGAGGGGGAGAGGAGAGGGGGAGTGAGGGGGAGAAGAGAGGGGGAGTGAGGGGGAGAAGAGAGGGGGAGTGAGGGGGAGAAGAGAGGGGGAGTGAGGGGGAGAAGAGAGGGGGAGTGAGGGGGAGAAGAGAGGGGGAGTGAGGGGGAGAAGAGAGGGGGAGTGAGGGGGAGAAGAGAGGGGGAGTGAGGGGGAGAGGAGAGGGGGAGTGAGGGGGGAGAGGAGAGGGGGTGTGAGGGGGGAGAGGAGAGGGGGAGTGAGGAGGGGAGAATGGGGAGTGAGGGGGAGAGGAGGAGAGGGGGGAGTGAGGAGGGGAGCGGAGGAAGGATACCCAACTGAACAGGGCATCCAAAAAACACACGGACAAATCCCGATCGCACCTGCCTTAACAAAATGGAACAATCGCACACCTCTCCCCTCGCGACAACTCCCTTTCCACAGCCCTCCTCATGTCGGGAAAAGAGCTTCACGTCTCACTTTGGATATTCGACCTTGGACGGCATCACAGCCAAACAAACCAGTGCCCGCCCCCGTCCCTCCATCTCCCTCTCTCTCTCTCTCTCTCTCTCCATCCCCCTCCGTCTCCCCCACCCCCCCCCTCTGGATATTTCTATCCACGGGAGTGAACAAGCCCGCCAAACGCCCAATATCCATTCCCAACAGGCATGATTCCGTCTGCCGGGATTATCGTGCTGGAATATTAATTATAACTTGTCCAGCCAGAGCCCAGCTTTCAAGATTTTTCTGACGCATCAGCACTTTACTTCTGTCGAACAGAAAATTGGCACAGTAGTCAGAATGTCTGTCGTCTAGGATTTTAAAAATATCCTCAGTAATCACGCTTAAAAGACACACAGCCGTTACTTCTGGGACTCCGACTTGCGTTTCTCCAGAGTCTTTCACAACCGCAGGACGTCCCAAGGCCCTTCACAGTCAAAAGACGGCCCCTCTGACAGTGCAGCACTCCCTCAGCAGTGGCACCAGCAGGGCGGGAGGGAAGTGTCGGAGCCTGGGTTACGGGGCTCGAGTCGCCTGGAGCGAGAGGGGGCTCGAACCCCCGACCTTCTGACTCCGAGGCGAGAGTGAGGCCCACTGAGGCGCGGCTGACACGCAGCAATTGCGCTCTGACTGTCCTCGCCTCACACGGTTCCCCGCCCAGACAACATGTGAACCCTGTATTCCCCCATTAACAATGTTTATTGAGAGGCCTCAGTGCGTGGATTAAAAAGTTTGTATCGCATAGTCTGAACTCCAATTGACCCGATAATCTTCGACAAGCAATTAGCCTCTAACTGACCCAGGAAGGCACACATCAAGTTACACACTACTGCCTTTTTAGCAGTAGAATAATACATAGACTCACAGACGCCTTACAGTACAGAGGGCGGCCATTCAGCCCATCGAGCCTCTGCCAGCTCTTTGTAAGTGGGGGAATGGGAGTTAGTCCCGTTCCCCATAGCCCTTATGAAAGGGCACAGCAGGAGGGAGGCCGATATTTGCAGGGCGTCCCCAGGAGGGCGCCAATTTTTATAACGGGGCTCTGGGAATGTGACAATATTTAGAGGGAGTCCCCGGGGAGTGTGTCAGTATTTACAGGGGGTCCCCCGGGGAGTGTGTCAGTATTTACAGGGGGTCCCCGGGGAGTGTGTCGGTATTTACAGGGGGTCCCCGGGGAGTGTGTCTGTATTTACAGGGCGTCCCCGGGAGTGTGTCAGTATTTACAGGGGGTCCCCGGGGAGTGTGTCAGTATTTACAGGGGGTCCCCGGGGAGTGTGTCAGTATTTACAGGGGGTCCCCGGGGAGTGTGTCAGTATTTACAGGGGGTCCCCCGGGGAGTGTGTCAGTATTTACAGGGGGTCCCCGGGGAGTGTGTCAGTATTTACAGGGGGTCCCCGGGGAGTGTGTCAGTATCTACAGGGGGTCCCCTGGGAGTGTGTCAGTATTTACAGGGGGTCCCCGGGGGGTGTGTCAGTATTTACAGGGGGTCCCCGGGGAGTGTGTCAGTATTTACAGGGGGTCCCCGGGAGTGTGTCAGTATTTACAGGGTGTCCCCGGGGAGTGTGTCAGTATTTACAGGGGGTCCCCGGGGAGTGTGTCAGTATTTACAGGGGGTCCCCGGGGAGTGTGTCCGTATTTACAGGGGGTCCCCTGGGAGTGTGTCAGTATTTACAGGGGGTCCCCGGGGGGTGTGTCAGTATTTACAGGGAGTCCCCGGGGAGTGTGTCAGTATTTACAGGGGGTCCCCGGGGAGTGTGTCAGTATTTACAGGGGGTCCCCGGGGAGTGTGTCAGTATTTACAGGGGGTCCCCGGGGAGTGTGTCAGTATTTACAGGGGGTCCCCGGGGAGTGTGTCAGTATTTACAGGGGGTCCCCGGGAGTGTGTCAGTATTTACAGGGGGTCCCCGGGGAGTGTGTCAGTATTTACAGGGGGTCCCCGGGGAGTGTGTCAGTATTTACAGGGGGTCCCCGGGGAGTGTGTCAGTATTTACAGGCCACACACATGGCCGACAAGCTCTTCTGAACGAACCCTCCTGGCCCCTTCCCCGCTGGGCCTGACTCCGTACAGTGCCACTGTCCCCGGAGGATCCAGCCCAATGACTGGCAATGCGCGAGGCCCGTGGGCTATTCGGCCACAAGAGGCGTCTCGGCCAAACCCCCACGCCAACAGCACGCGAGTGTCGGCGAGTTATCTTTCCAGCGTGCCCCACGAGGGGCCCCTCACGCCCGAAGCCAATTCCTCGCTCGGCTCGCGCCCCCCCAAAACGATGGCCAGACTGGCTATTTGACTGTGAGGGGCCTCGCACCCGAACCCGACCCCTCACTAGGTTTGCGACCAAGCGGTTACCGGCGGGGCCCGTTCGCCCGCCGGGGCCCGGACCTGATCCTCGCCCGGCGCGGAGTCCCGGTTGAGCCGTTCCACCGGGTGAGGCGTCACTCCCCAAACCGAACGCACTAAATCGGGAGTGGGCGGGTAGCAGGGGGAAATGGGGGGGCAGACGGAAAGGGGAGTGGGGGGGGGGGTCGCTTTCCCTCTCCTCGTCACCACTCCCCCACCCACCGCCGGGCCAGCCAATCCCTCCTGTTCGATCTCGGAGATGGTAGCGTGATCTCCAGGGTCAAGGGTTGGGGGAAGAGACCTTTGAAGTACAGAGGCTGCTCTGTCCAGGCCGCAATGAAAGCTCTTTATTCATCTCGTGCGTCAATAGCTGCAGAAAGCACTTGGCCAGTTTCCCCGCCCCTCGAAGAGCAGGCTTGAAAGTATCTTGTGTCAGCCTCTCTCTCCCTATCAGCACGTGTGTGCTCGTCTCTCTCCACAGCTGAGACCAGGGAAGGCCTCCTCCCAGCTGCAAGCTCTAAATATAGAGCTCGCTGGGTGAACTGGCATTCTCCGCTGTGAGCTGACACAGCCGCACACGGGCCGGACAGGACCAGACGGGAGTCAATCGTTCCCTTTTGCCCAGAGGCAGAGCCAAAGATTCAGAGGGAGCGCGACAGAGACAGAGAGAGAGAGAGAGAGAGAGAGAGCGACGGAGACGGAGACAGAGAGAGCGACAGAGACAGAGAGAGAGAGAAAGCGACAGAGACGGAGACAGAGAGAGCACAACAGAGAGAGAGACAGAGAGAGCACAACAGAGACAAAGAGAGAGAGAGAGAGAGAGAGCGACGGAGACGGAGACAGAGAGAGAGAGAGAGAGAGCGACGGAGAGAGAGAGAGCGACAGAGAGACAGAGACAGAGAGAGAGAGCGACAGAGAGACAGAGACAGAGAGAGAGAGGGACAGAGACAGAGAGAGTGCGACAGAGACAGAGAGAGTGCGACAGAGACAGAGAGAGAGAGACAGAGAGAGTGCGACAGAGACAGAGAGAGAGAGAGCGACAGAGAGAGAGCGACAGAGAGAGAGCGACAGAGAGAGAGCGACAGAGAGAGAGCGACAGAGAGAGAGCGACAGAGAGAGAGCGACAGAGAGAGAGCGACAGAGAGAGAGCCAGAGCGCGACAGAGACAGAGTGAGAGAGCGCGACAGAGACAGAGTGAGAGAGCGCGACAGAGACAGAGTGAGAGAGCGCGACAGAGACAGAGTGAGAGAGCGCGACAGAGACAGAGTGAGAGAGCGCGAGACAGAGACAGCGAAAGATTCAGAGCCAGAGCAAGAGAGAGTAACAGAAACAGAGACAGAGAAAGAGTGCGACAGAGACAGAGAGTGCGACAGAGACAGAGAAAGCAACAGAGACAGAGCTAGAGAGAGGGACAGAGACGGAGAGAGAGAGGGAGAGAGTGAGCGACAGAGACAGAGACAGAGAGAGAGAGTGACAGAGACAGAGCCAGAGCGCGACAGAGACAGAGTGAGAGAGCGCGAGACAGGGACAGTGAAAGATTCAGAGCCAGAGCAAGAGAGAGTAACAGAAACAGAGACAGAGAGAGAGTGCGACAGAGTCAGAGAGTGCGACAGAGACAGAGAAAGCGACAGAGACAGAGGTAGAGAGAGGGACAGAGACAGAGGTAGAGAGAGGTACAGAGACAGAGCTAGAGAGAGGGACAGAGACAGAGAGAGCACGACAGAGACAGAGAGAGAGAGAGCGACAGAGACAGAGAGAGAGAGCGACAGAGACAGAGAGAGCACGACAGAGACAGAGAGAGAGAGCGACAGAGACAGAGAGAGAGAGCGACAGAGACAGAGAGAGAGAGCGACAGAGACAGAGAGAGAGAGCGACAGAGACAGAGAGAGCACGACAGAGACAGAGAGAGAGAGCGACAGAGACAGAGAGAGAGAGCGACAGAGACAGAGACAGCACGACAGAGACAGAGAGAGAGAGAGAGAGAGCACGACAGAGACAGAGAGAGAGAGCGACAGAGACAGAGACAGAGAGAGCACGACAGAGACAGAGAGAGAGAGAGCACGACAGAGACAGAGAGAGAGAGAGCACGACAGAGACAGAGAGAGAGAGAGCACGACAGAGACAGAGACAGAGAGAGCACGACAGAGACAGAGACAGAGACAGCACGACAGAGACAGAGAGAGAGCACGACAGAGACAGAGACAGAGAGAGCACGACAGAGACAGAGAGAGAGAGAGCACGACAGAGACAGAGAGAGAGAGAGCACGACAGAGACAGAGAGAGCACGACAGAGACAGAGACAGAGACAGCACGACAGAGACAGAGAGAGAGAGAGAGCACGACAGAGACAGAGACAGAGAGAGCACGACAGAGACAGAGACAGAGAGAGCACGACAGAGACAGAGACAGAGAGAGCACGACAGAGACAGAGAGAGAGAGAGCACGACAGTGACAGAGACAGAGACAGCACGACAGAGACAGAGAGAGAGAGAGCGAGACAGAGACAGAGACAGAGCGCGAGACAGAGACAGAGCCAGAGAGAGAGCGCGAGACAGAGACAGAGCCAGAGAGTGCGACAGAGACAGAGCCAGAGAGAGAGAGTGCGACAGAGACAGAGCCAGAGAGAGAGAGTGCGACAGAGACAGAGCCAGAGAGAGAGAGTGCGACAGAGACAGAGACAGAGAGAGAGAGTGTGAGACAGAGAGAGAGAGTGTGAGACAGAGAGAGAGAGTGTGAGACAGAGAGAGACAGAGACAGAGAGCGCGAGACAGAGAGCGCGAGACAGAGAGCGCGAGACAGAGAGCGCGAGACAGAGAGCGCGAGACAGAGAGCGCGAGACAGAGAGCGCGAGACAGAGAGCGCGAGACAGAGAGCGCGAGACAGAGAGCGCGAGACAGAGAGCGCGAGACAGAGAGCGCGAGACAGAGATATAGCCAGAGAGAAAGCGCGTCAGAGACAGAGCCAGAGAAAGAGAGCGCGAGACAGAGACAAAGCCAGAGGGAGAGAGCGCGAGACAGAGACAGAGACAGAGAGAGAGAGAGCGCGAGACAGAGCCAGAGAGAGAGAGCGCGAGACAGAGACAGAGAGAGAGAGCGCGAGACAGAGACAGAGCCAGAGAGAGAGAGCGCGAGACAGAGACAGAGAGAGAGAGCGCGAGACAGAGACAGAGCCAGAGAGAGAGAGCGCGAGACAGAGACAGAGACAGAGAGAGAGAGCGCGAGACAGAGACAGAGCCAGAGAGAGAGAGCGCGAGACAGAGACAGAGACAGAGACAGAGAGAGAGAGCGCGAGACAGAGACAAAGCCAGAGGGAGAGAGCGCGAGACAGAGACAGAGCCAGAGAGAGAGAGCACGAGTCAGAGACAGAGACAGAGAGAGAGAGCGCGAGACAGAGACAGAGAGAGAGAGCGCGAGACAGAGACAGAGACAGAGACAGAGAGAGAGAGCGCGAGACAGAGACAGAGACAGAGAGAGAGAGCGCGAGACAGAGACAGAGAGAGAGAGCGCGAGACAGAGACAGAGACAGAGAGAGCGCGAGACAGAGACAGAGACAGAGAGAGAGAGCGCGAGACAGAGACAGAGCCAGAGAGAGAGAGCGCGAGACAGAGACAGAGACAGAGAGAGAGAGCGCGAGACAGAGACAGAGCAGAGAGAGAGAGCGCGAGACAGAGACAGAGACAGAGAGAGAGAGCGCGAGACAGAGACAAAGCCAGAGGAGAGAGAGCGCGAGACAGAGACAGAGCAGAGAGAGAGAGCCGAGTCAGAGACAAAGCCAGAGAGAGAGAGCGCGAGACAGAGACAGAGACAGAGAGAGAGAGAGCGCGAGACAGAGACAGAGAGAGAGAGCGCGAGACAGAGCCAGAGAGAGAGAGCGCGAGACAGAGACAGAGAGAGAGAGAGCGCGAGACAGAGACAGAGAGAGAGAGCGCGAGACAGAGACAGAGACAGAGAGAGAGAGCGCGAGACAGAGAGAGAGAGAGCGCGAGACAGAGCCAGAAGAGAGAGAGCGCCGAGACAGAGACAGAGAGAGAGAGCGCGAGACAGACAGAGACAGAGAGAGAGAGCGCGAGACAGAGACAGAGAGAGAGAGAGAGCGCGAGACAGAGCCAGAGAGAGAGAGCGCGAGACAGAGACAGAGACAGAGAGAGAGAGCGCGAGACAGGAGAGAGAGAGAGCGCGAGACAGAGAGAGAGAGCGCGAGACAGAGCCAGAGAGAGAGAGCGCGAGACAGAGACAGAGAGAGCGCGAGACAGAGACAGAGACAGAGAGAGAGAGCGCGAGACAGAGACAAAGGCAGAGAGAGAGAGCGCGAGACAGAGCCAGAGAGAGAGAGCGCGAGACAGAGACAGAGAGAAGAGCGCGAGACAGAGCAGAGAGAGAGAGCGCGAGACAGAGCCAGAGAGAGAGAGCGCGAGACAGAGACAGAGAGAGAGAGCGCGAGACAGAGACAGAGACAGAGAGAGAGAGCGCGAGACAGAGACAGAGAGAGAGCGCGAGACAGAGACAGAGAGAGAGAGCGCGAGACAGAGAGCGAGAGAGCGCGAGACAGAGCAGAGAGAGAGAGCGCGAGACAGAGACAGAGAGAGAGAGCGCGAGACAGAGACAGAGAGAGAGAGCGCGAGACAAGACACAGGAGAGAGAGCGCGAGACAGAGCCAGAGAGAGAGAGCGCGAGACAGAGACAGAGACAAGAGAGAGAGCGCGAGACAGAGACAGAGACAGAGAGAGAGAGCGCGAGACAGAGACAGAGAGAGAGAGCGCGAGACAGAGACAGAGACAGAGAGAGAGAGCGCGAGACAGAGACAGAGAGAGAGAGAGCGCGAGACAGAGCCAGAGAGAGAGAGCGCGAGACAGAGACAGAGACAGAGAGAGAGCGCGAGACAGAGAGAGAGAGAGCGCGAGACAGAGAGAGAGAGCGCGAGACAGAGCCAGAGAGAGAGAGCGCGAGACAGAGCAGAGAGAGCGCGAGACAGAGACAGAGACAGAGAGAGAGAGCGCGAGACAGAGCAAAGGAGAGAGAGAGCGCGAGACAGAGCCAGAGAGAGAGAGCGCGAGACAGAGCCAGAGAGAGAGAGCGCGAGACAGAGCCAGAGAGAGAGAGAGCGCGAGACAGAGCCAGAGAGAGAGAGCGCGAGACAGAGACAAGGCAGACAGAGACAAGGCAGAGAGAGAGAGCGCGAGACAGAGCCAGAGAGAGAGCGCGAGACAGAGACAGAGAGAGAGAGCGCGAGACAGAGAGAGAGAGAGCGCGAGACAGAGCCAGAGAGAGAGAGCGCGAGACAGAGACAGAGAGAGAGAGCGCGAGACATAGACAGAGACAGAGAGAGAGAGCGCGAGACAGAGCCAAGAGAGAGAGAGCGCGAGACAGAGACAGAGACAGAGAGAGAGAGCGCGAGACAGAGACAGAGACAGAGAGAGAGAGCGCGAGACAGAGACAGAGAGAGAGAGCGCGAGACAGAGACAGAGACAGAGAGAGAGAGCGCGAGACAGAGACAGAGACAGAGAGAGAGAGCGCGAGACAGAGCCAGAGAGAGAGAGCGTGAGACAGAGCCAGAGAGAGAGAGCGCGAGACAGAGCCAGAGAGAGAGAGCGCGAGACAGAGACAGAGACAGAGAGAGAGAGCGCGAGACAGAGACAGAGACAGAGAGAGAGAGCGCGAGACAGAGACCAGAGAGAGAGAGCGCGAGACAGAGACAGGATACAGAGAGAGAGAGCGCGTGACAGAGACAGAGAACAGAGAGAGAGAGCGCGAGACAGAGCCAGAGAGAGAGGGCGTGAGACAGAGCCAGAGAGAGAGAGCGTGAGACAGAGCAGAGAGAGAGAGCGCGAGACAGAGACAGAGACAGAGAGAGAGAGCGCGAGACAGAGCCAGAGAGAGAGAGCGTGAGACAGAGCCAGAGAGAGTAGAGCGCGAGACAGAGACAGAGAGAGAGAGGGTTCTATCTCTCATGATGGCCAGCTCCCTGAAGGAGACGGGCCAGCAATCCCTCTGTGTAATAGGTTGCCTGTGGTGAGCAGACAATTAGAGCCGTCACTGGCGCAGATTAATCAGCAGGTCAGAGAATGTGAGCAATTACTGCTGGAAACCCAGGGAGAGAAATACAAGCCCGAGCACTGCCCAGGTCCGAGTGCCTGCCTCCACTCAGGAGAATCCTTCAAATAGCTCGTCAAAGAGGAGTGGTTTAATACACTCACACTCACACACACTCTCACACTCACACACACTCTCACACACACGCGCACTCTCACACACACGCGCACTCTCTCACACACGCGCACTCTCTCACACACGCGCACTCTCTCACACACGCGCACTCTCTCACACACGCGCACTCTCGCACTCACGCACACACTCACGCACTCACTCACGCACACACTCACGCACACACTCACGCACACACTCACGCACACACTCACGCACACACTCACGCACACACTCACGCACAACACTCTCACACACACTCTA
>NW_027139153.1:0-15000 GCF_035084215.1 Heptranchias perlo
TCTTCCCTCCCCTACCCCCTTCCTTCCTCTACTTGCTTCCCTCCTCTTCCTCTATCCCTCCTCTACCTCCTTCCCTCCTCTACCTCCTTCCCTCCTCTTCTTCCTTCTCCTCCTCTTCTTCCTTCTCCTCCTCTTCTTCCTTCCCTCCTCTACCTCCTTCCCTCCTCTACCTCCTTCCCTCCTCTTCCTCCTTCCCTCCTCTTCCTCCTTCCCTCCTCTTCCTCCTTCCCTCCTCTCCCTCCTTCCCTCCTCTCCCTCCTTCCCTCTCCTGGTCCTTCATTTATCTCTCCTCCCCCACCTTCACTGCCTGAATTTATCGTGATTTGAACATTGACGAAACCCTCGATCGAGGGGGAGAAACGATTTGGAGACAATGACCGAGAGCGGAGTTTTATTTGAAGGAGTGAGGGGAGTGAGTGAGTGAACAATAGACTTGAGTTCCTTTGAAGGTGAGGACACAGAGGCCCAGGTTAGAAAGGCCTGAATTTATCCACAGTGATTCTGGGCATTAACAGAGCAGTGAGGGAGGAACATTGAAAGCTGTATCTCCACCAGCCGTCTACAGACCCCCCCCACCAGACGTCTACAGATCCCCCCAACAGACGTCTACAGATCCCCCCCGACCAGACATCTACAGATCCCCCCACCACCCGTCTACAGACCCCTCCCACCAGACGTCTACAGATCCTCCCCCCCACCACCCGTCTACAGACACCCCCCACCAGACGTCTACAGATCCCCCCCACCTGACGTCTACAGATCACCCCCACCAGACGTCTACAGACCCTCCCCACCAACTGTCTACAGGCCCCCCGACCAGCCGTCTCCAAACCCCCCTCACCAGACGTCCACAGACTGTCTATAGACCCTCCTAACACGCATCTACAGACCACCCCCCACCAGCTGTCTACAGACCGTCCACACCAGCCGTCCACAGACCCCATTCCTACCACCCGTCTACAGACTACCCCCTACCAGATGTCTACAAACCCTCCCATCACTGATCTGCTGACCCCCCACCAGACATCTACAGACCCCCCCCCCAACCAGACGTCTACAGACCCTTCCTACTAACTGTCCACCGACCCCCCACCAGACGTCTACAGACCCTCCCCTGTCAGCCGTCGACAGGAACGTCCCCCGACACATCCTCTCCCTACAGACCCCTCCCCCACTCATCCGGTCTACGGACCCCTCCCCCAGAGAACAGACCCCTCCCCCACTCAACGGAACCCTCCCCCGCTGGGGGAGGAGCCTGTAGGTTGTCAGTTTGACCCAGGGGTGAAGGTTCAACGGTTTGCCAATCACAGGCGCTGCTCCAATTTATAAATGGAGACTTTGGTCAACAATTGGAGAATCGGGTGAGCTGGTCCTGGACGGGAGCTGCGGACGCAGAAACCCAACTTCTGGTACAGTTTGATGGCGGGCTCCTGGACGTCGGTGGTCTCGAGGACACAGACCCGGTAACCGTGAGCCCGCGCGAATTCCAGAACCTTCCGGGTCAGCCTCGCGCCCAGTCCGTGCCGGCGGTACCGTCTGTCGATGGAGAGCTCGCAGGACGACGGGTCCCCGGGCGACATCTTAGCGGCCACCGTGCCCACCACTCGGCCCTCCTCCTCCTCCTCCCCCTCCTCCTCCTCCTCCCCCTCCTCCTCCTCCCCCTCCTCCTCCTCCTCCGCCTCCACCTCCGCCACCCAGAAGCCGGCCCCGGGCGGTTTCAGGTAGTGCCCCTCGATGTCCGCCATGTCGGTCCTCAGCCTCTCCCTGACGTAGCCGGCGTAGAGCTCCCTGCCCGCCAGGTAAACGAGCGCCAGGAACGCCAGGCAGGCCAGGCCGGCCCACGCCAGCGAAGCAGTGACGGTATAAACGGTCCCGCCGCTGGCCAGGAGCAGACGCACGTTGGACGGCGCACGCGCGGACCGTTTAAAGGCCGGCGTCGCCAACTCCGTCGCTCCGTCGACGAAGATTCTCCTGACGCGGCGGAAATCCCCCGGTCGGTACGGGCGGACGATCAAACCGGGTCCCCGGCGGTCAGCGCCCGGTCGCTCCTCGCCGACTCTCCCACCGGCGGCCATCTTGGCCAAAAGGGCCTTCGAACCCTGAGCCTGAGAAAGGAAGACACGGCGGAGAGGAGGTCAGGGGTCAGAGGTCGGGCAATGAGCACAGGAAACGACGTCAAGAATTAACATAGAAATGACAGCACAGAAACAGGCCATTCGGCCCAACTGGTCCATGCTGGTGTTTATGCTCCACACGAGCCTCCTCCCTCCCTCCTCCATCTCACCCTATCACCATCTCCTTCTATTCCTCTCTCCCTCATGTGTTTATCGAGCTTCCCCTTAAATCCATCTACACTATTCACCTCGACTACTCCTTGTGGGAGCGAGTTCCACATTCTCACCACTCTCTGGGGGAAGAAGTTTCTCCTGAATTCCCCGATTGGATTTATTAGTGACTATCTTGTTCTGATGGCCCCCCGAGTTCTGGTCTCCCCCACAAGTGGAAACATCTTCTCCACGTCTACCCAATCTTCACGGAGCATTCGTGACAAGATAGATGAATTAGTCGTACAAATAGAGATTAATGGGTTTGATCTGAGACATGGTTGCAAGATGACCAAGGTGGGGAACTGAATACTCCAGGGGACATGACGTTTCGGAAAGCCAGGCCGAATGGAAAGCTTTGGCGGGGGGGAAGAGGGTGTAGCCCTGATAATAAAGGACGACAGAAGGAGAGTGGCTCGGGAGATCAGGGAGTAGAATCAGTCTGGGTGGAGATAAGTAATAACAAGGGGCAGAAAACACAGGTGGGAGTAGTTTATAGGCCCCCCGAACAGTAGCTATACCGTTAGACAGAGTATTGATCAAGAAATAAGAGGAGTTTGTAACAAAGGTAATGCAGTAATCATGGGGGACTTCAATCTTCATATCGACTGGACAAACCAATTTGGAAAAAGTAGTTTGTAGGATGAGTTCTTGGAATGTATTCGAGACAGTTTCCTGGAGCATGGAACCAACCAGGGAACAGAATATTTTAGATCTTGTGTAATGAGACAGGGTTAATTAGTAATCTCATCGTAAAGGATCCCCTGGGGAACAGTGATCATAATATGATAGAATTTCACATTGAGTTTGAGAGTGACGTCCATAAGTCCGAAACTAGAGTCTTAAACTTAAATAAAGCCAGTTACATAGACATGAGGGGCGAGTTGGCTGAGGCAGATTGGGAAATTAGATTAAAATGTTTGACAGTAGATGAGCAACGGTGAACATTTCAATAAATAGTTCAATATTCTCAACGAATATACATTCCATTCAAAAATAAAAACCCCACGGGAAAAGTGATCCATCCGCGGCTAACGAACGAAGTTAAGGATGGTATTAGATTAACAGAAGAGGATTATAATGTTGCCAAGAAGAGGAGTGAGCCTGAGGATTGGGAGAGTTTTAGAAACCAGCAAAGGACGACCAAAAAATTGATAAAGAGGGAGAAAATAGAATCTGAGAGTAAACTAGCAAGAAATATAACAACAGATTGTAAGAGAGTCTCCAAGCAGAGGGAGTGCAGCAAAGGTTCACCAGACTGATTCCTGGGATGGCAGGACTGTCGTATGAGGAGAGATTGGGTCGACTCGGCCTGTATTCACTCGAGTGTTGAAGAATGAGAGGGGATCTCATTGAAACATATAAGATTCCGAGGGGGCTTGACGGGGTAGATGCAGAGAGGCTGTTTCCCCTGTCTGGAGAGTCTAGAACTAGGGGGCATAGTCTCAGGATAAGGGGTCGGACATTCAAGACTGAGATGAGGAGGAATTTCTTCACTCAGAGGGTTGTGAATCTTTGGAATTCTCTACCCCAGAGGGCTGTGGATGCTCAGTCGTTGAGTATATTCAAGACTGAGAACGATAGATTTTTAGACTCTCTGGGAATCAAGGGATATCGAGATCCAGAGAAGAGTCCCAGCCTGTTCACTCTTTCCTGATAGTTATAACCTCTCAGTTCTGGCATCATCCGAGTAAATCTTTTTTGCGCCTTCTCCAGTGCCTCTGTATCCTTTTTGTAATATGGAGACCAGAACTGTGCACAGTGCTCCAAGTGTGATATCGAGACCAGAACTGTACACAGTGCTCCAAGTGTGATATGGAGACCAGAACTGTACACAGTGCTCCAAGTGTGATATGGAGACCAGAACTGTGCACAGTGCTCCAAGTGTGATATGGAGACCAGAACTGTGCACAGTGCTCCAAGTGTGATATGGAGACCAGAACTGTACACAGTGCTCCAAGTGTGATATGGAGACCAGAACTGTGCACAGTGCTCCAAGTGTGATATGGAGACCAGAACTGTACACAGTGCTCCAAGTGTGATATGGAGACCAGAACTGTGCACAGTGCTCCAAGTGTGATATGGAGACCAGAACTGTACACAGTGCTCCAAGTGTGATATGGAGACCAGAACTGTACACAGTGCTCCAAGTGTGATATGGAGACCAGAACTGTACACAGTGCTCCAAGTGTAATTATGGAGACCAGAACTGTGCACAGTGCTCCAAGTGTGATATGGAGACCAGAACTGCACACAGTGCTCCAAGTGTGATATGGAGACCAGAACTGTACACAGTGCTCCAAGTGTGATATGGAGACCAGAACTGTACACAGTGCTCCAAGTATGATATGGAGACCAGAACTGTACACAGTGCTCCAAGTATGATATGGAGACCAGAACTGTACACAGTGCTCCAAGTGTGATATGGAGACCAGAACTGTACCCAGTGCTCCAAGTGTTGTCTAACCAAGGTTTTATATCAGTTTAACATAACTTCCCTGTATTGGCTGATTCTGCCCCATTTCCAATGTGTTAAGGATTTCCCATTGCCGTCTCTCTTTCTCTATTTCCCTCTCTATTGCAGTGCCTTTTCCACTCACCGTCAAAACTCTCTTCATGAATCGACTCTGCATTCCCCCCGTTGCTTCAGAACACAGTCCCTCTGCACTCACAACCTTCTCTCCTCTCAATACAACACCTGACCCATTCAATCTCCATCTCCATCGAGCCCTTCAATGGGGCAGAGGGAAGTTCCTCCTCCTTTCAACTCTCCCTAGACCCGAATTCCTCCGCGCCTCTCACAAGTCTGGCCAACCACCCTGAATGCCCCATGATCCACAGGCAATCTCGGTCTCACCATCTCCTCCATCCTCAGATGGAACTCCCACATTTCCTCCATCAGCTGCGTCTGCCTGAAAGGAACTCGTTTCCTATTCTGTGCCGAGAGTCAAAGGTCCAAGCCCGTCCATGGCCTGAACACTGCTCCATATCTGGGGAACCTCTCCCAACATCTCTCCCAACACTCCCGCACATCAGAGAGGAAAGGGCCTCGTTTGCTGATCGAGCAAAGCTCCCTTGCTTTCCGCACCTTCCAAACTTTTCTCACCTTGCTCCCCCTGCCGAGAAACTTTCCCTCCTCCAGTCCTTCCCCTCGTTCGTCCAGTCGTTTCCTCTCGTCCCTGCCCCTCCTGCCCCAACCCAAGAAGTCTCTTCCTAGATCCAATCTCCCTCTGAGACTGGCCCAGGAAACACTGAGGCAGTTGAAAGTGATGTTTGCAGGTGGTTTGGAGTGAGACTGCGGAGAGCTCACCTCTCGATCGGCTGCCGTGTGCTGTCTTGGCTGTTGCTTTCTCGATTCTCCGGCTGGATAACGATTAACTTCGCAGAGACTCTGGACTCTGCATTAAAGTACGACCGGTTAAATCTTTCACCCTCTGGTGGTTAATTGTATCATGTGGTTTATATCAGTTAATGTTAATTGTCTTCGGGCCGTGTGTATCTGTTGGGGTCTCTCTTTTATCCCTTTTGATATGAGAGCTTATCTCGGGTGTGGTTTGTGAGGAAGGGGGGACTCTTTGTGAATAAAGGCTTGGAAGCAACTGAAGATCAGGCTCTCATTCTCCCTCCTTCACCACCTGGCTACTAGGCTTATAACCTGGTCACAGGATCACCGGGGCCCGCAGAGAATGGGAGCCCAATCCTCCATCCACCCGTCCTCTCCTTTATCATCCTCCCCTCTCCGCTTCCTCCTCTTCTCTCGTCCTCCCCTCCTCTTCCCCCCACCCCCCCATCCGTCTTTTCGGGACGAGGCGTCGAACCAAGGGAACCCGCCTGTCAGCCCCTCTCAGGCGGGGGGCGTAAAAGATCCCACGGCCGTAACTGGAAGAAGAGCAGGGTCCGGGGATGGGGAGTTCTCCCCCACCCCGGGGTATCCTGGGGCCCGATATTTATCCCTCAACCCAACGTCACTAAATCAGATTCTCCGGTCAATGCTGTTTGTGGGATCTTGCTGTGCGCAAATTGGCTGCTGCGTTTCCCACATGAATACTTCATTGTCTGTGAAGCTCTTTGGGACATCCTGGGGATGTGGAAGACGCTGTAGGAATGCAAACTCCTCATGGTATAAGTGGGACATTTCTGCGTGTGAGACAGTCGGTTACTGGCTGCTTTATTCAGTCGCGATACAGACAGTGTTTGAAAACCAGGTCCACTGTTCATCCCATAATAACCAGGAGCAGTCGTGACGACCGTTATGATTCCCCCCGCCCCCGCTCCGGGACGGGATCTGTGGCGAGCTGCCCGAGCTCTCCGGGGGGTTAGGGTGCAGCCCGTTTACAGGGCGGATTCTCAGTGGGGTCGCTGCAGGGCGCGCTGCAGTCAATCGCCAAGGCTTCTTCGACAGCGCCTCCCAGAGCAGCAAACTCCACCACCTAGAAGGACAAGGGCAGCAGGCACATGGGCACAGGACCACCTGCACGTTCCCCCTCCGATTCTCTCTCTCACACACACACACACACACACACCGCCCAGTCCTGACTTGGACGCATATCGGCCGTTCCTTCATCGTCGCTGGGTCAAAATTCGAGCCCCACTCCAGAGCCTCGAGCCCCATAATCCAGGGCCGACGCTCCCCGGTGCCGGTACTGAGGGAGTGCCGCACTGTCGGAGGTGCCGTCTTTCCGATCGAGGTGTTAAACCGAGGGCCCCTCTCGGGAGGGATGTGAAAGATCCCACGGCCCACTATTGGAAGAAGAGCAGTGGGGGAGCTCTCCCCGGGGTGTCCTGGGGCCGATATTTATCCCTCAAACCAACGTCGCTCAAAGAAAAACGGACGATCTCACCATTTATCACATCGCTGTTTGTGGGATCTTGCTGTGCGCAAGTTGGCGGTTCCCTCCATTAGAACAGTGAGGACACTTCACAGATACTTTGTTGTGAAAGGCTTTGGGAAGTCCTGAGGTGGAGAACGGCGCTGGAGAAATGGGAGTTCGTTCTTTCTGAACGCGGAGATGCTGCCAATTTTGCCCTCCCACCAGTGTCGAACGTTGTAGACTCCTCCTCACGTCTCCCAGATCCCCGCAGAGAAACTCCTCCACTCCCCAAACCCCTGTAGGTTCTGCGATCAAACCACGAGGATCTCAAATCCATTTACAACTCAATGACTTTATAACGGGGAGATCTACACAATCTGGTCCATTTAAGGGAGAAGCTCGATAAACACATGAGGGAGAAAGGAATGGAGGGAGATGGTGATAGGGTGAGATGGAGGAGGGAGGGAGGAGGCTCGTGTGGAGCATAAACACCAGCATGGACCTGTTGGGCCGAATGGCCTGTTTCTGTGCTGTACATTCGATGTAAAAATCCTGGAAAGGGGAGAGGGACAAACCCGGCAATTACAGGCCAGTCAGCCTAACGTCGGTGGTGGGGAAACTTTTAGAGACAATAATCCGGGACAAAATTTAGGAGGCAGGATGAGAATTTAGGAGGAATGGTTAGTAAGTTTGCAGATGACACCAAGATTGGTGGCATTGTGGACAGTGAAGAAGGTTATCTGGGATTGCAACGGGATCTTGATCAATTGGGCCAGTGGGCCGATGAATGGCAGATGGAGTTTAATTTAGATAAATGTGAGGTGATGCATTTTGGTAGATCGAATCGGGCCAGGACCTACTCCGTTAATGGTAGGGCGTTGGGGAGAGTTATAGAACAAAGAGATCCAGGAGTACAGGTTCATAGCTCCTTGAAAGTGGAGTCACAGGTGGATAGGGTGGTGAAGAAGGCATTCAGCATGCTTGGTTTCATTGGTCAGAACATTGAATGCAGGAGTTGGGATGTCTTGTTGAAGTTATACAGGGCATTGGTGAGGCCACACTTGGAGTACTGTGTACAGTTCTGGTCACCCTATTATAGAAAGGATATTATTAAACTAGAAAGAGTGCAGAAAAGATTTACTAGGATGCTACCGGGACTTGATGGTTTGACTTATAGGGAGAGGTTAGACAGACTGGGACTTTTTTCCCTGGAGAGTAGGAGGTTAAGGGGTGATCTTATAGAAGTCTATAAAATAATGAGGGGCATAGATAAGGTCGATAGTCAAAATCTTTTCCCAAAGGTAGGGGAGTCTATAACGAGGGGGCATAGATTTAAGGTGAGAGGGGAGAGATACAAAAGGGTCCAGAGGGGCAATTTTTTCACTCAAAGGGTGGTGAGTGTCTGGAATGAGCTGCCAGAGGCAGTAGTAGAGGCGGGTACAATTTTGTCTTTTAAAAAGCATTTGGACAGTTACATGGGTAAGATGGGTATAGAGGGATATGGGCCAAGTGCAGGCAATTGGGACTAGCTTAGTGGTATAAACTGGGCGACATGGACATGTTGGGCCGAAGGGCCTGTTTCCATGTTGTAAACTTCTATGATTCTATAACACACTCATTGGCTTTCCAAGATGGCTTCCCACAGTGCACTCTGACCCCAGCCTCCACGGGACTGATTAAAAATGGCGCCAATTTGCCTTCGTCTTCTGCCTTTTGGTTTTCCAAAAATGCCATGTGCGTGGAAGCCGAGGGTACTTTTCCTGTCCAGGGAGGGGCCTGGGCAGGCAGGCGGTTGGGGGCGATAAGATATATCTATAGGCTGTTAAAAAAAAGCATACGGGATCCTGGGCTTTATTAATAGAGGCACAGAGTACAAAAGCAAGGGAGTTATGCTAAACCTTTATAAAACACTGGTTAGGGCCCCAGCTGGAGTATTGTGTCCAATTCTGGGCCCTGCACTTTAGGAAGGATGTCAGGGCCTTAGAGAGGGTGCGGAGGAGATTTACCAGAATGGTCCCAGGGATGAGGGACCTCAGTGATGTGGAGAGACTGGAGAAACTGGGATTGTTCTCCTCAGAGCAGAGAAGGTTAAGGGGAGATTTGATCGAGGGGTTCAAAATCAGGAAGGGTTTTGAGAGAGTAAATAAGGAGAGACTGTTTCCAGGGGCAGGAGGGTCGGTGACCAGAGGACACGGATTTAAGGCGATCGGGGAAAGAGCCATAGGGGGAGATGAGGAAACATTTTTTTACGCAGCGAGCTGTGATGATCAGGAATTCACTGCCTGAAAGGGCGGTGGAAGCAGATTCAATAATAACTTTCAAAAGGAGAATTGGAGAAATACTCGAAGGGAAAAATGTGCAGGGATAGGGGGAAAGAGCAGGGGGGAGAGTGGGATTGATTGGATAGATCTTTCAAAGAGCCAGCACAGGCACGAGGGGCCGAGTGGCCTCCTCCTGTGCTGTATCATTCGCTGATACTGTAATAATCACAGACTGAGCTCCAGTTTACAAAAGGAGACTTTGGTCAACAATTGGAGAATCGGGTGAGCTGGTCCTGGACGGGAGCTGCGGACGCAGAAACCCAACTTCTGGTACAGTTTGATGGCCGGCTCCTGGACGTCGGTGGTCTCGAGGACACAGACCCGGTAACCGTGAGCCCGCGCAAATTCCAGAACCTTCCGGGTCAGCCTCGCGCCCAGTCCGTGCCGGCGGTACCGCCTGTCGACGGAGAGACGGGAGAGCTCGCAGGACGACGGGTCCCCGGGCGACATCTTGGCGCCCACCGTGCCCACCACTCGTCCCTCCTCCTCCTCCTCCGCCTCCACCTCCGCCACCCAGAAGCCGGCCCCGGGCGGTTTCAGGTAGTGCCCCTCGATGTCCGCCATGTCGGTCCTCAGCCTCTCCCTGACGTAGCCGGCGTAGAGCTCCCTGCCCGCCAGGTAAACGAGCGCCAGGAACGCCAGGCAGGCCAGGCCGGCCCACGCCAGCGAAGCAGTGACGGTATAAACGGTCCCGCCGCTGGCCAGGAGCAGACGCACGTTGGACGGCGCACGCGCGGACCGTTTAAAGGCCGGCGTCGCCAACTCCGTCGCTCCGTCGACGAAGATTCTCCTGACGCGGCGGAAATCCCCCGGTCGGTACGGGCGGACGATCAAACCGGGTCCCCGGCGGTCAGCGCCCGGTCGCTCCTCGCCGACTCTCCCACCGGCCGCCATTTTCACCAAATCCCTGAAGCTGAGAAAGGAAACACAACGGGGAGGTGGTCAGGGGGTCAGAGGGTCAGAGGTCGGGCAACGTGACCAGGAAACAACGTCACAAATTAGAACAGAATTTACAGCACAGAAACAGGCCATTCGGCCCAACTGTTGCGTGCTGGTGTTTCTGCTCCACACGAGCCTCCTGCCTCCCCACGTCAACCCCTCAGTCTTCCCTTTCCTCGAGGAAAGAGCCCCAGCCTGTTCACTCTTTCCTGATAGGTCGAACCTCTCAGTTCTGGTATCATCCTCGTAAATATTTTCATGCACCTTCCCCAGTGTCTCTATATCCATTTTATAATATGGAGACCAGAACTGTGCACAGTGCTCCAAGTGTGATATGGAGACCAGAACTGTGCACAGTGCTCCAAGTGTGATATGGAGACCAGAACTGTACACAGTGCTCCAAGTGTGATATGGAGACCAGAACTGTACACAGTGCTCCAAGTGTGATATGGAGACCAGAACTGTACACAGTGCTCCAAGTGTGATATGGAGACCAGAACTGTACACAGTGCTCCAAGTGTGATATGGAGACCAGAACTGTACACAGTGCTCCAAGTGTGATATGGAGACCAGAACTGTACACAGTGCTCCAAGTGTGATATGGAGACCAGAACTGTACACAGTGCTCCAAGTGTGATATGGAGACCAGGACTGTACACAGTGCTCCAAGTGTGATATGGGGACCAGAACTGTACACAGTGCTCCAAGTGTGATATGGAGACCAGAACTGTGCACAGTGCTCCAAGTGTGATATGGGGACCAGAACTGTACACAGTGCTCCAAGTGTGATATGGAGACCAGGACTGTACACAGTGCTCCAAGTGTGATATGGAGGCCAGCACTGCACACAGTGCTCCAAGTGTGATATGGAGACCAGCACTGCACACAGTGCTCCAAGTGTGATATGGAGACCAGAACTGTACACAGTGCTCCAAGTGTGATATGGAGACCAGAACTGTGCACAGTGCTCCAAGTGTGATATGGAGACCAGAACTGTACACAGTGCTCCAAGTGTGATATGGAGACCAGAACTGTACACAGTGCTCCAAGTGTGATATGGAGACCAGAACTGTGCACAGTGCTCCAAGTGTGATATGGGGACCAGAACTGTGCACAGTGCTCCAAGTGTGATATGGAGACCAGAACTGTACACAGTGCTCCAAGTGTAATGTGTTTAGGATTTCCCATTGCCCTCTCTCTTTCTCTCCTCCTCTCGTCCTTCCCCTCGTTCATCCAGTCGTTTGCTCTCGTCTCTGATCTTCCTCCTCCCCCCCCCCAGAAGTCCCTTCCTCGATCTGATCTCCCTCTGAGACTGGCCCAGGAAACATTGAGACAGTGAAAAGTAATGTTTGCAGACGGATTGGAGTGAGAATGCGGAGAGCTCACCTCTCGATGTGCTGTCTTGGTTGTTGCTTTCTCGATTGTCGGGCTGGATAACGATTAACATCTCAGAGACTCTGGACTCTGTAGAACGTGAGACCGTTAAAGTTTTTCAGTGTCTGGTTATGTGAGAGCGTCAGCAAAGAATGTGTCTCTGCAGGCCAGGGACCGATTCTGATTGGACCCCATCTGCTCTCTGCCTCCATCCATTTCCCTGTTCATTTAGAGAATCAGAGAATGCACAGCACAGAGGCAAGACATTCGGCCCATCGTGCCTGTGCTGGCTCTTTGAACCGTTCAGCCTGCCCTCATCCTTCCTTTTCCCTCCTCTTCCTCCTTCCCTCTGTTCTCTCCGTCCTCCTTCTCAACCGTGATCCTTCCCTCATCATCCTCCTTCCCTCCTCTACCTCCTTCCCTCCTCTTCCTCCTTCCCTCCCCTTCCTCCTTCCCTCCTCTTCCTCCTTCCCTCCTCTTCCTCCTTCCCTCCTCTTCCTCCTTCCCTCCTCTTCCTCCATGTCTCCTCTTCCTCCATGTCTCCTCTTTCTCCTTCCCTCCTCTACCTCCTTCCCTCCTCTTCCTCCTTCCCTCCTCTACCTCCTTCCCTCCTCTTCCTCCTTCCCTCCCCTTCCTCCTTCCCTCCTCTTCCTCCTTCCCTCCTCTTCCTCCTTCCCTCCTCTTCCTCCATCCCTCCTCTTCCTCCATCCCTCCTCTTCCTCCATCCCTCCTCTTCCTCCTTCCCTCCTCTTCCTCCTCTTCCTCCTTCCCTCCTCTTCCTCCTTCCCTCCTCCCTTCCTCCCTTCCCTCCGTTCTCTCCATCCTTCCTTCTCAACCATTCCCTCTCCTTCCCTCCGTCCCTCCTCTCCCTCCTTTCCTCCTCTTCCTCCTTTCCTCCTCTTCCTCCTTCCCTCCTCTTCCTCCTTCCCACCTCTTCCTCCTTCCCTCCTCTCCCTCCCTCCTTCCCTCCGTTCTCTCCATCCTTCCTTCTCAACCATTCCCCCTCCTTCCCTCCTCGCCCTCCTTCCCTCCTCGTCCTCCTTCCCTCCTCGTCCTCCTCGTCCTCCTCGTCCTCCTCGTCCTCCTCTCCCTCCTCGTCCTCCTCTCCCTCCTCGTCCTCCTTCCCTCCTCGTCCTCCATCCCTCCTCTTCCTCCTTCCCTCCTCTCCCTCCTCGTCCTCCTTCCCTCCTTCCCTCCTTCCCTCTCCTGGTCCTTCATTTATCTCTCCTCCCCCACCTTCACTGCCTGAATTTATCGTGATTTGAACATTGACGAAACCCTCGATCGAGGGGGAGAAACGATTTGGAGACAATGACCGAGAGTGGAGTTTTATTTGAAGGAGTGAGGGGAGTGAGTGAGTGAACAATAGACTTGAGTTCCTTTGAAGGTGAGGACACAGAGGCCCAGGTTAGAAAGGCCTGAATTTATCCACAGTGATTCTGGGCATTAACAGAGCAGTGAGGGAGGAACATTGAAAGCTGTATCTCCACCAGCCGTCTACAGACCCCCCCCACCAGACGTCTATAGATCCCCCCAACAGACGTCTACAGATCCCCCCGACCAGACGTCTACAGACCCCCCCCCCCCACCAGACGTCTACTGATCTCCCCCAACCAGACGTCGACAGATCTCCCCCAACCAGACGTCGACAGATCTCCCCCAACCAGACGTCGACAGATCTCCCCCAACCAGACGTCTACCGATCCCTCCAACAGACGTCTACAGATCCTCCCCCACCACCCATCTACAGATCCCTCCACACCAGACGTCTACAGACCCCACCCAACAGATGTACACAGACCTGCCCCACCAACTGTCTACAGACCCCCCACCAGACGTCTACAGACCTTCCATACCAGCCGTCTGCAGAACCTACCAGCCGTCTACAGACCCTCCCACCAACTGTCTACCGACCCCCCACCAGGTGTCTACAGACCCTCCCCTGTCAGCCGTCGACAGGAACGTCCCCCGACACATCCTCTCCCTACAGACCCCTCCCCCACTCATCCGGTCTACGGACCCCTCCCCCAGAGAACAGACCCCTCCCCCACTCAACGGAACCCTCCCCCGCTGGGGGAGGAGCCTGTAGGTTGTCAGTTTGACCCAGGGGTGAAGGTTCAACGGTTTGCCAATCACAGGCGCTGCTCCAATTTACAAATGGAGACTTTGTTCAACAATTGGAGAATCGGGTGAGCTGGTCCTGGACGGGAGCTGCGGACGCAGAAACCCAACTTCTGGTACAGTTTGATGGCCGGCTCCTGGACATCGGTGGTCTCGAGGACACAGACCCGGTAACCGTGAGCCCGCGCGAATTCCAGAACCTTCCGGGTCAGCCTCGCGCCCAGTCCGTGCCGGCGGTACCGTCTGTCGATGGAGAGTCGGAAGAGCTCGCAGGACGACGGGTCCCCGGGCGACATCTTGGCGGCCACCGTGCCCACCACTCGGCCCTCCTCCTCCTCCTCCTCCTCCTCCTCCTCCGCCTCCACCTCCGCCACCCAGAAGCCGGCCCCGGGCGGTTTCAGGTAGTGCCCCTCGATGTCCGCCATGTCGGTCCTCAGCCTCTCCCTGACGTAGCCGGCGTAGTGCTCCCTGCCCGCCAGGTAAACGAGCGCCAGGAACGCCAGGCAGGCCAGGCCGGCCCACGCCAGCGAAGCAGTGACGGTATAAACGGTCCCGCCGCTGGCCAGGAGCAGACACACGTTGGACGGCGCACGCGCGGACCGTTTAAAGGCCGGCGTCGCCAACTCCGTCATTCCGTCGACGAAGATTCTCCTGACGCGGCGGAAATCCCCCGGTCGGTACGGGCGGACGATCAAACCGGGTCCCCGGCGGTCCGCGCCCGGTCGCTCCTCGCCGACTCTCCCACCGGCCGCCATCTTGGCCAAAAGGGCCTTCGAACCCTGAGCCTGAGAAAGGAAGACACGGCGGAGAGGAGGTCAGGGGTCAGAGGTCGGGCAATGAGCACAGGAAACAACGTCAAGAATTAACATAGAGATGACAGCACAGAAACAGGCCATTCGGCCCAACAGGTCCGTGCTGGTCCACACGAGCCTCCTCCCTCCCTACTCCATCTCACCCTATCACCATCTCCTTCTATTCCTCTCTCCCTCATGTGTTTATCGAGCTTCCCCTTAAATCCATCTACACTATTCACCTCAACTACTCCTTGTGGGAGCGAGTTCCGCATTCTCACCACTCTCTGGGGAAAGAAGTTTCTCCTGAATTCCCCGA
>NW_027139153.1:17500-19223 GCF_035084215.1 Heptranchias perlo
CTCTCTCTGTCTCTCAGTGTAGGCCTCTGTCTATCTGTCTGTCTGTTTCTCTCTCTGCCTGTCTCTCAGCCTCTGTCACTCAATGCTTGTCTCTCAGTCTCTATATCTCTCAGTCTCTCAGAGGGAGCCCCCGGGCCACTATTGGAAGGAGAGCAGGGGGGGGGGAGTTCTCCCCGGTGTATCCTGGGGTCAATATATATCCCTCAAACCAACATCACTAAAAAAAAACCCAGATGATCCGGTCATTTATCTCATTTGCCGTGTTTCCTACATTACAACAGTGAGCGCACTTCAGAAAGTCCTTCATTGGCTGTGAAGCTTTGGGACGTCCTGAGATGGAGAAATGGGAGGTTGCTCTTTCTTGCAATACACTTCTGACAGTTTTAAGGCAGCAATGCAAACAGGAAAAGCCGCACTGAGCAGGTCGGGCAGCGTGTGTGGAGACAGACGGAGCAGAGTTCACGTCTCGGGCCCATGACCTTTCATCAGAACTGGGAGGAGTTGGAGATTTAACGGTTACCTGAACTGGTGAGTGAGGGCTGCCCTGCGCCCCATCACAGACCTAACCCCTGTGGTCTCTCCTCCCCCCTCAGCACCCGCTCCCGCCCTCCCACTGGCTCTGTTTCTCTCTCCGCACAGACGCTGCCCGGCCCGTCCTCCAGAATCTTCCGTGTTCATTCCTTTGAATGTGATACACAGTGACGTACAGGTGGACTTTAGCACAGCTGAAGTCGTAAGCTGAGCGCAAGAGTCCTGTGAGAAGTTATGTTAAACTTGTATAGAACCTTGGTTAGACCACACTTGGAGCACTGTGCACAGTTCTGGTCTCAATATCACACTTGGAGCACTGTGCACAGTTCTGGTCTCCATATCACACTTGGAGCATTGTGTACAGTTCTGGTCTCCATATCACACTTGGAGCACTGTGTACAGTTCTGGTCTCCATATCGCACTTGGAGCACTGTGTACAGTTCTGGTCTCCATATCACACTTGGAGCACTGTGCACAGTTCTGGTCTCCATATCACACTTGGAGCATTGTGTACAGTTCTGGTCTCCATATCACACTTGGAGCACTGTGTACAGTTCTGGTCTCCATATCGCACTTGGAGCACTGTGTACAGTTCTGGTCTCCATATCACACTTGGAGCACTGTGCACAGTTCTGGTCTCCATATCACACTTGGAGCACTGTGCACAGTTCTGGTCTCCATATCACACTGGGAGCACTGTGCGCAGTTCTGGTCTCCATATCACACTTGGAGCACTGTGCGCAGTTCTGGTCTCCATATCACACTTGGAGCACTGTGCGCAGTTCTGGTCTCCATATCACACTTGGAGCACTGTGCACAGTTCTGGTCTCCATATCACACTTGGAGCACTGTGCGCAGTTCTGGTCTCCATATCACACTTGGAGCACTGTGCACAGTTCTGGTCTCCATATCACACTTGGAGCACTGTGCGCAGTTCTGGTCTCCATATCTCACTTGGAGCACTGTGCACAGTTCTGGTCTCCATATCTCACTTGGAGCACTGTGTACAGTTCTGGTCTCCATATCACACTTGGAGCACTGTGTACAGTTCTGGTCTCCATATCACACTTGGAGCACTGTGCACAGTTCTGGTCTCCATATCACACTTGGAGCACTGTGCACAGTTCTGGTCTCCATATCACACTTGGAGCACTGTGTACAGTTCTGGTCTCCATATCACACTTGGAGCACT
>NW_027139154.1:0-19136 GCF_035084215.1 Heptranchias perlo
ATTGGATGGGGTACAGTGTGAGTGTGTAAGGGTGTGGAGTGGGATGGGGTACAAAGTGAGTGTGTAAGGGTGGGGAGTTGGATGGGGTACAATGTGAGTGTGTAAGGGTGGGGTGGTTGGATGGGGTACAATGTGAGTGTGTAAGGGTGGGGGGTTGGATGGGGTACGTGTGAGTGTGGAAGGGTGGGGAGTTGGATGGGGTACAGTGTGAGTGTGTAAGGGTGGGGAGTTGGATGGGTTACAGTGTGAGTGTGTAAGGGTGGGGGGCTGGATGGGGTACGGTGTGAGTTTTTAAGGGTGGGGGGTTGGATGGGGTACAGTGTGAGTGTGTAAGGGTGGGGAGTGGGATGGGATACAATGTGAGTGTGAGTGTGTAAGGGTGGGGGGTTGGATGGGGTACAGTGTCAGTGTGTAAGGGTGGGGGGTTGGTTGGGGTACAGTGTGAGTGTGTTAGGGTGGGGGGTTGGATGGGGTACAGTGTGAGTGTGTAAGGGTGGGGGATTGGATGGGGTACAGTGTGAGTGTGTAAGGGTGGGGGTTTTGATGGGGTACAGTGTGAGTGTGTAAGGGTGGGGGGTTGGATGGGGTACAGTGTGAGTGTGTAAGGGTGGTGGGTTGGATGGGGTACAGTGTGAGTGTGTCAGGGTGGGGGTTTGGATGGGGTACAGTGTGAGTGTGTCAGGGTGGGGGGTTGGATGGGGTACAGTGTGAGTGTTTAAGGGTGGGGGGTTGGATGGGGTACAGTGTGAGTGTGTAAGGGAGGGGGTTGGATGGGGTACAGTGTGAGTGTGTAAGGGTGGGGGGTTGGATGGGGTACAGTGTGAGTGTGTAAGGGTGGGAGGTTGGATGGGGTACAGTGTGAGTGTGTAAGGGTGGGGGGTTGAATGGGGTACAGTGTGTGTGTGTAAGGGTGGTGGGTTGGATGGGGTATATTGTGAGTGTGTAAGGGTGGGGGGTTGGATGGGGTACAGTGTGTGTGTGTAAGGGTGGGGGGTTGGATGGGGTACAGTGTGTGTGTGTAAGGGTGGGGGGTTGGATGGGGTACAGTGTGAGTGTGTAAGGGTGGGGGGTTGGATGTGGTACAGTGTGAGTGTGTAAGGGTGGGGGGTTGGATGGGGTACAGTGTGAGTGTGTAAGGGTGGGGAGTTGAATGGGATACAATGTGAGTGTGTCAGGGTCTGGAGTTGGATGAGGTACAGTGTGAGTGTGTAAGTGTGGGGAGTTGGATGGGATACAGTGTGAGTGTGGAAGGGTGTGGAGTTGGATGGGATACATTGTGAGTGTGTAAGGGTGGGGAGTTGGATGGGATACAGTGTGAGTGTGTCAGGGTCTGGAGTTGGATGAGGTACAGTGTGAGTGTGTAAGTGTGGGGGGTTGGATGGGGTACAGTGTGAGTGTGTAAGGGAGGGGGTTGGATGGGGTACAGTGTGAGTGTGTAAGGGTGGGGGGTTGGATGGGGTACAGTGTGAGTGTGTAAGGGTGGGGGGTTGGATGGGGTACAGTGTGAGTGTGTAAGGGTGGGGGTTTGGATGGGGTACAGTGTGAGTGTGTAAGGGTGGGGGTTGGATGGGGTACAGTGTGAGTGTGTAAGGGTGGGGGGTTGGATGGGGTACAGTGTGAGTGTGTAAGGGTGGGGGTTGGATGGGGTACAGTGTGAGTGTGTAAGGGTGGGGGGTTGGATGGGGTACAGTGTGAGTGTGTAAGGGTGGGGGGTTGGATGGGGTACAGTGTGAGTGTGTAAGGTGGGGGGTTGGATGGGGTACAGTGTGAGTGTGTAAGGGTGGGGGTTGGATAGGGTACAGTGTGAGTGTGTAAGGGTGGGGGGTTGGATGGGGTACAGTGTGAGTGTGTAAGGGTGGGGGGTTGGATGGGGTACAGTGTGAGTGTGTAAGGGTGGGGGGTTGGATGGGGTACAGTGTGAGTGTGTAAGGGTGGGGGGTTGGATGGGGTACAGTGTGAGTGTGTAAGGGTGGGGGGTTGGATGGGGTACGTGTGAGTGTGGAAGGGTGGGGAGTTGGATGGGGTACAGTGTGAGTGTGTAAGGGTGGGGAGTTGGATGGGGTACAGTGTGAGTGTGTAAGGGTGGGGAGTGGGATGGGATACAATGTGAGTGTGAGTGTGTAAGGGTGGGGGGTTGGATGGGGTACAGTGTCAGTGTGTAAGGGTGGGGGGTTGGTTGGGGTACAGTGTGAGTGTGTTAGGGTGGGGGGTTGGATGGGGTACAGTGTGAGTGTGTAAGGGTGGGGGATTGGATGGGGTACAGTGTGAGTGTGTAAGGGTGGGGGTTTTGATGGGGTACAGTGTGAGTGTGTAAGGGTGTGGGGTTGGATGGGGTACAGTGTGAGTGTGTAAGGGTGGTGGGTTGGATGGGGTACAGTGTGAGTGTGTCAGGGTGGGGGTTTTGATGGGGTACAGTGTGAGTGTGTAAGGGTGGGGGGTTGGATGGGGTACAGTGTGAGTGTGTAAGGGTGGTGGGTTGGATGGGGTACAGTGTGAGTGTGTCAGGGTGGGGGTTTGGATGGGGTACAGTGTGAGTGTGTCAGGGTGGGGGGTTGGATGGTTACAGTGTGAGTGTTTAAGGGTGGGGGGTTGGATGGGGTACAGTGTGAGTGTGTAAGGGAGGGGTTGGATGGGGTACAGTGTGAGTGTGTAAGGGTGGGGGGTTGGATGGGGTACAGTGTGAGTGTGTAAGGGTGGGAGGTTGGATGGGGTACAGTGTGAGTGTGTCAGGGTGGGGGGTTGGATGGGGTACAGTGTGTGTGTAAGGGTGGTGGGTTGGATGGGGTATAGTGTGAGTGTGTAAGGGTGGGGGGTTGGATGGGGTACAGTGTGTATGTGTAAGGGTGGGGGGTTGGATGGGGTACAGTGTGTGTGTGCAAGGGTGGGGGGTTGGATGGGGTACAGTGTGAGTGTGTAAGGGTGGGGGGTTGGATGTGGTACAGTGTGAGTCTGTAAGGGTGGGGGGTTGGATGGGGTACAGTGTGAGTGTGTAAGGGTGGGGAGTTGGATGGGATACAATGTGAGTGTGTCAGGGTCTGGAGTTGGATGAGGTACAGTGTGAGTGTGTAAATGTGGGGAGTTGGATGGGATAGAGTGTGAGTGTGGAAGGGTGTGGAGTTGGATGGGATACAATGTGAGTGTGTAAGGGTGGGGAGTTGGATGGGACACAGTGTGAGTGTGGAAGGGTGTGGAGTTGGATGGGATACAATGTGAGTGTGTAAGGGTGTGGAGTGGGATGGGGTACAATGTGTGTGCATAAGGGTGGGGAGTTGGATGGGATACAATGTGAGTGTGTAAGGGTGGGGGGTTGGATGTGATACGATGTGAGTGTGTAAGGGTGGGGAGTTGGATGGGATACAGTGTGAGTGTGTCAGGGTCTGGAGTTGGATGAGGTACAGTGTGAGTGTGTAAGTGTGGGGAGTTGGATGGGATACAGTGTGAGTGTGGAAGGGTGTGGAGTTGGATGGGATACAATGTGAGTGTGTAAGGGTGAGGAGTTGGATGGGATACAGTGTGAGTGTGTAAGGGTGGGGAGTTGGATGAGGTACAGTGTGAGTGTGTAAGTGTGGGTAGTTGGATGGTATACAGTGTGAGTGTGGAAGGGTGGGGAGTTGGATGGGATACAATGTGAGTGTGTAAGGGTGTGGAGTGGGATGGGGTACAATGTGAGTGTGTAAGGGTGGGGAGTTGGATGGGGTACAATGTGAGTGTGTAAGGGTGGGGTGGTTGGATGGGGTACAATGTGAGTGTGTAAGGGTGGGGGGTTGGATGGGGTACAGTGTGAGTGTGTCAGGGTGGGGGGTTGGATGGGGTACAGTGTGTGTGTGTAAGGGTGGTGGGTTGGATGGGGTATAGTGTGAGTGTGTAAGGGTGGGGGGTTGGATGGGGTACAGTGTGAGTGTGTAAGTGTGGGGGGTTGGATGGGGTACAGTGTGAGTGTGTAAGGGTGGGGAGTTGGATGGGATACAATGTGAGTGTGTCAGGGTCTGGAGTTGGATGAGGTACAGTGTGAGTGTGTAAGTGTGGCGAGTTGGATGGGATAGAGTGTGAGTGTGGAAGGGTGTGGAGTTGGATGGGATACAATGTGAGTGTGTAAGGGTGGGGAGTTGGATGGGATACAATGTGAGTGTGTAAGGGTGAGGAGTTGGATGGGATACAGTGTGAGTGTGTAAGGGTGGGGAGTTGGATGGGATACAATGTGAGTGTGTAAGGGTGGGGGGTTGGATGGGATACAATGTGAGTGTGTAAGGGTGGGGAGTTGGATGGGATACAGTGTGAGTGTGTCAGGGTCTGGAGTTGGATGAGGTACAGTGTGAGTGTGTAAGTGTGGGGAGTTGGATGGGATACAGTGTGAGTGTGGAAGGGTGTGGAGTTGGATGGGATACAATGTGAGTGTGTAAGGGTGAGGAGTTGGATGGGATACAGTGTGAGTGTGTAAGGGTGGGGAGTTGGATGAGGTACAGTGTGAGTGTGTAAGTGTGGGTAGTTGGATGGGATACAATGTGAGTGTGTAAGGGTGTGGAGTGGGATGGGGTACAATGTGAGTGTGTAAGGGTGGGGAGTTGGATGGGGTACAATGTGAGTGTGTAAGGGTGGGGTGGTTGGATGGGGTACAATGTGAGTGTGTAAGGGTGGGGGGTTGGATGGTGTACGTGTGAGTGTGGAAGGGTGGGGAGTTGGATGGGGTACAGTGTGAGTGTGTAAGGGTGGGGAGTTGGATGGGGTACAGTGTGAGTGTGTAAGGGTGGGGGGTTGGATGGGGTACAGTGTCAGTGTGTAAGGGTGGGGGGTTGGTTGGGGTACAGTGTGAGTGTGTTAGGGTGGGGGGTTGGATGGGGTACAGTGTGAGTGTGTAAGGGTGGGGGATTGGATGGGGTACAGTGTGAGTGTGTAAGGGTGGGGGTTTTGATGGGGTACAGTGTGAGTGTGTAAGGGTGTGGGGTTGGATGGGGTACAGTGTGAGTGTGTAAGGGTGGTGGGTTGGATGGGGTACAGTGTGAGTGTGTCAGGGTGGGGGTTTGGATGGGGTACAGTGTGAGTGTGTCAGGGTGGGGGGTTGGATGGGGTACAGTGTGAGTGTTTAAGGGTGGGGGGCTGGATGGGGTACAGTGTGAGTGTGTAAGGGAGGGGGTTGGATGGGGTACAGTGTGAGTGTGTCAGGGTGGGGGGTTGGATGGGGTACAGTGTGAGTGTGTAAGGGTGGGGGGTTGGATGGGGTACAGTGTCAGTGTGTAAGGGTGGGGGGTTGGTTGGGGTATAGTGTGAGTGTGTTAGGGTGGGGGGTTGGATGGGGTACAGTGTGAGTGTGTAAGGGTGGGGGATTGGATGGGGTACAGTGTGAGTGTGTAAGGGTGGGGGTTTTGATGGGGTACAGTGTGAGTGTGTAAGGGTGTGGGGTTGGATGGGGTACAGTGTGAGTGTGTAAGGGTGGTGGGTTGGATGGGGTACAGTGTGAGTGTGTCAGGGTGGGGGTTTGGATGGGGCACAGTGTGAGTGTGTCAGGGTGGGGGGTTGGATGGGGTACAGTGTGAGTGTGTAAGGGAGGGGGTTGGATGGGGTACAGTGTGAGTGTGTCAGGGTGGGGGGTTGGATGGGGTACAGTGTGAGTGTGTAAGGGTGGGGGTTGGATGGGGTACAGTGTGAGTGTGTAAGGGTGGGGGGTTGGATGGGGTACAGTGTGAGTGTGTAAGGGTGGGGGGTTGGATGGGGTACAGTGTGAGTGTGTAAGGGTGGGGGGTTGGATGGGGTACAGTGTGAGTGTGTAAGGGTGGGGGTTTGGATGGGGTACAGTGTGAGTGTGTAAGGGTGGGGGTTGGATGGGGTACAGTGTGAGTGTGTAAGGGTGGGGGGTTGGATGGGGTACAGTGTGAGTGTGTAAGGGTGGGGGTTGGATGGGGTACAGTGTGAGTGTGTAAGGGTGGGGGGTTGGATGGGGTACAGTGTGAGTGTGTAAGGGTGGGGGGTTGGATGGGGTACAGTGTGAGTGTGTAAGGTGGGGGGTTGGATGGGGTACAGTGTGAGTGTGTAAGGGTGGGGGTTGGATAGGGTACAGTGTGAGTGTGTAAGGGTGGGGGGTTGGATGGGGTACAGTGTGAGTGTGTAAGGGTGGGGGGTTGGATGGGGTACAGTGTGAGTGTGTAAGGGTGGGGGGTTGGATGGGGTACAGTGTGAGTGTGTAAGGGTGGGGGGTTGGATGGGGTACAGTGTGAGTGTGTAAGGGTGGGGGGTTGGATGGGGTACGTGTGAGTGTGGAAGGGTGGGGAGTTGGATGGGGTACAGTGTGAGTGTGTAAGGGTGGGGAGTTGGATGGGGTACAGTGTGAGTGTGTAAGGGTGGGGAGTGGGATGGGATACAATGTGAGTGTGAGTGTGTAAGGGTGGGGGGTTGGATGGGGTACAGTGTCAGTGTGTAAGGGTGGGGGGTTGGTTGGGGTACAGTGTGAGTGTGTTAGGGTGGGGGGTTGGATGGGGTACAGTGTGAGTGTGTAAGGGTGGGGGATTGGATGGGGTACAGTGTGAGTGTGTAAGGGTGGGGGTTTTGATGGGGTACAGTGTGAGTGTGTAAGGGTGTGGGGTTGGATGGGGTACAGTGTGAGTGTGTAAGGGTGGTGGGTTGGATGGGGTACAGTGTGAGTGTGTCAGGGTGGGGGTTTTGATGGGGTACAGTGTGAGTGTGTAAGGGTGGGGGGTTGGATGGGGTACAGTGTGAGTGTGTAAGGGTGGTGGGTTGGATGGGGTACAGTGTGAGTGTGTCAGGGTGGGGGTTTGGATGGGGTACAGTGTGAGTGTGTCAGGGTGGGGGGTTGGATGGTTACAGTGTGAGTGTTTAAGGGTGGGGGGTTGGATGGGGTACAGTGTGAGTGTGTAAGGGAGGGGTTGGATGGGGTACAGTGTGAGTGTGTAAGGGTGGGGGGTTGGATGGGGTACAGTGTGAGTGTGTAAGGGTGGGAGGTTGGATGGGGTACAGTGTGAGTGTGTCAGGGTGGGGGGTTGGATGGGGTACAGTGTGTGTGTAAGGGTGGTGGGTTGGATGGGGTATAGTGTGAGTGTGTAAGGGTGGGGGGTTGGATGGGGTACAGTGTGTATGTGTAAGGGTGGGGGGTTGGATGGGGTACAGTGTGTGTGTGCAAGGGTGGGGGGTTGGATGGGGTACAGTGTGAGTGTGTAAGGGTGGGGGGTTGGATGTGGTACAGTGTGAGTCTGTAAGGGTGGGGGGTTGGATGGGGTACAGTGTGAGTGTGTAAGGGTGGGGAGTTGGATGGGATACAATGTGAGTGTGTCAGGGTCTGGAGTTGGATGAGGTACAGTGTGAGTGTGTAAATGTGGGGAGTTGGATGGGATAGAGTGTGAGTGTGGAAGGGTGTGGAGTTGGATGGGATACAATGTGAGTGTGTAAGGGTGGGGAGTTGGATGGGACACAGTGTGAGTGTGGAAGGGTGTGGAGTTGGATGGGATACAATGTGAGTGTGTAAGGGTGTGGAGTGGGATGGGGTACAATGTGTGTGCATAAGGGTGGGGAGTTGGATGGGATACAATGTGAGTGTGTAAGGGTGGGGGGTTGGATGTGATACGATGTGAGTGTGTAAGGGTGGGGAGTTGGATGGGATACAGTGTGAGTGTGTCAGGGTCTGGAGTTGGATGAGGTACAGTGTGAGTGTGTAAGTGTGGGGAGTTGGATGGGATACAGTGTGAGTGTGGAAGGGTGTGGAGTTGGATGGGATACAATGTGAGTGTGTAAGGGTGAGGAGTTGGATGGGATACAGTGTGAGTGTGTAAGGGTGGGGAGTTGGATGAGGTACAGTGTGAGTGTGTAAGTGTGGGTAGTTGGATGGTATACAGTGTGAGTGTGGAAGGGTGGGGAGTTGGATGGGATACAATGTGAGTGTGTAAGGGTGTGGAGTGGGATGGGGTACAATGTGAGTGTGTAAGGGTGGGGAGTTGGATGGGGTACAATGTGAGTGTGTAAGGGTGGGGTGGTTGGATGGGGTACAATGTGAGTGTGTAAGGGTGGGGGGTTGGATGGGGTACAGTGTGAGTGTGTCAGGGTGGGGGGTTGGATGGGGTACAGTGTGTGTGTGTAAGGGTGGTGGGTTGGATGGGGTATAGTGTGAGTGTGTAAGGGTGGGGGGTTGGATGGGGTACAGTGTGAGTGTGTCAGGGTGGGGGGTTGGATGGTTACAGTGTGAGTGTTTAAGGGTGGGGGGTTGGATGGGGTACAGTGTGAGTGTGTAAGGGTGGGAGGTTGGATGGGGTACAGTGTGAGTGTGTCAGGGTGGGGGGTTGGATGGGGTACAGTGTGTGTGTGTAAGGGTGGTGGGTTGGATGGGGTATAGTGTGAGTGTGTAAGGGTGGGGGGTTGGATGGGGTACAGTGTGTATGTGTAAGGGTGGGGGGTTGGATGGGGTACAGTGTGTGTGTGTAAGGGTGGGGGGTTGGATGGGGTACAGTGTGAGTGTGTAAGGGTGGGGGGTTGGATGGGGTACAGTGTGAGTGTGTAAGGGTGGGGAGTTGGATGGGATACAATGTGAGTGTGTCAGGGTCTGGAGTTGGATGAGGTACAGTGTGAGTGTGTAAGTGTGGGGAGTTGGATGGGATAGAGTGTGAGTGTGGAAGGGTGTGGAGTTGGATGGGATACAATGTGAGTGTGTAAGGGTGGGGAGTTGGATGGGATACAATGTGAGTGTGTAAGGGTGAGGAGTTGGATGGGATACAGTGTGAGTGTGTAAGGGTGGGGAGTTGGATGGGATACAATGTGAGTGTGTAAGGGTGGGGGGTTGGATGGGATACAATGTGAGTGTGTAAGGGTGGGGAGTTGGATGGGATACAGTGTGAGTGTGTCAGGGTCTGGAGTTGGATGAGGTACAGTGTGAGTGTGTAAGTGTGGGGAGTTGGATGGGATACAGTGTGAGTGTGGAAGGGTGTGGAATTGGATGGGATACAATGTGAGTGTGTAAGGGTGAGGAGTTGGATGGGATACAGTGTGAGTGTGTAAGGGTGGGGAGTTGGATGAGGTACAGTGTGAGTGTGTAAGTGTGGGTAGTTGGATGGGATACAATGTGAGTGTGCAAGGGTGTGGAGTGGGATGGGGTACAATGTGAGTGTGTAAGGGTGGGGAGTTGGATGTGGTACAATGTGAGTGTGTAAGGGTGGGGTGGTTGGATGGGGTACAATGTGAGTGTGTAAGGGTGGGGGGTTGGATGGTGTACGTGTGAGTGTGGAAGGGTGGGGAGTTGGATGGGGTACAGTGTGAGTGTGTAAGGGTGGGGAGTTGGATGGGGTACAGTGTGAGTGTGTAAGGGTGGGGGGTTGGATGGGGTACAGTGTCAGTGTGTAAGGGTGGGGGGTTGGTTGGGGTACAGTGTGAGTGTGTTAGGGTGGGGGGTTGGATGGGGTACAGTGTGAGTGTGTAAGGGTGGGGGATTGGATGGGGTACAGTGTGAGTGTGTAAGGGTGGGGGTTTTGATGGGGTACAGTGTGAGTGTGTAAGGGTGTGGGGTTGGATGGGGTACAGTGTGAGTGTGTAAGGGTGGTGGGTTGGATGGGGTACAGTGTGAGTGTGTCAGGGTGGGGGTTTGGATGGGGTACAGTGTGAGTGTGTCAGGGTGGGGGGTTGGATGGGGTACAGTGTGAGTGTTTAAGGGTGGGGGGCTGGATGGGGTACAGTGTGAGTGTGTAAGGGAGGGGGTTGGATGGGGTACAGTGTGAGTGTGTCAGGGTGGGGGGTTGGATGGGGTACAGTGTGAGTGTGTAAGGGTGGGGGGTTGGATGGGGTACAGTGTCAGTGTGTAAGGGTGGGAGGTTGGTTGGGGTATAGTGTGAGTGTGTTAGGGTGGGGGGTTGGATGGGGTACAGTGTGAGTGTGTAAGGGTGGGGGATTGGATGGGGTACAGTGTGAGTGTGTAAGGGTGGGGGTTTTGATGGGGTACAGTGTGAGTGTGTAAGGGTGTGGGGTTGGATGGGGTACAGTGTGAGTGTGTAAGGGTGGTGGGTTGGATGGGGTACAGTGTGAGTGTGTCAGGGTGGGGGTTTGGATGGGGTACAGTGTGAGTGTGTCAGGGTGGGGGGTTGGATGGGGTACAGTGTGAGTGTGTAAGGGAGGGGGTTGGATGGGGTACAGTGTGAGTGTGTCAGGGTGGGGGGTTGGATGGGGTACAGTGTGAGTGTGTAAGGGTGGGGGTTGGATGGGGTACAGTGTGAGTGTGTAAGGGTGGGGGGTTGGATGGGGTACAGTGTGAGTGTGTAAGGGTGGGGGGTTGGATGGGGTACAGTGTGAGTGTGTAAGGGTGGGGGGTTGGATGGGGTACAGTGTGAGTGTGTAAGGGTGGGGGTTTGGATGGGGTACAGTGTGAGTGTGTAAGGGTGGGGGTTGGATGGGGTACAGTGTGAGTGTGTAAGGGTGGGGGGTTGGATGGGGTACAGTGTGAGTGTGTAAGGGTGGGGGTTGGATGGGGTACAGTGTGAGTGTGTAAGGGTGGGGGGTTGGATGGGGTACAGTGTGAGTGTGTAAGGGTGGGGGGTTGGATGGGGTACAGTGTGAGTGTGTAAGGTGGGGGGTTGGATGGGGTACAGTGTGAGTGTGTAAGGGTGGGGGTTGGATAGGGTACAGTGTGAGTGTGTAAGGGTGGGGGGTTGGATGGGGTACAGTGTGAGTGTGTAAGGGTGGGGGGTTGGATGGGGTACAGTGTGAGTGTGTAAGGGTGGGGGGTTGGATGGGGTACAGTGTGAGTGTGTAAGGGTGGGGGGTTGGATGGGGTACAGTGTGAGTGTGTAAGGGTGGGGGGTTGGATGGGGTACAGTGTGAGTGTGTAAGGGTGGGGGGTTGGATGGGGTACAGTGTGAGTGTGTAAGGGTGGGGGGTTGGATGGGGTACAGTGTGAGTGTGTAAGGGTGGGGGGTTGGATGGGGTGCAGTGTGAGTGTGTAAGGGTGGGGGGTTGGATGGGGTACAGTGTGAGTGTGTAAGGGTGGGGGGTTGGATGGGGTACAGTGTGAGTGTGTAAGGGTGGGGGGTTGGATGGGGTACAGTGTGAGTGTGTAAGGGTGGGGGGTTGGATGGGGTACAGTGTGAGTGTGTAAGGGTGGGGGGTTGGATGGGGTACAGTGTGAGTGTGTAAGGGTGGGGGGTTGGATGGGGTACAGTGTGAGTGTGTAAGGGTGGGGGGTTGGATGGAGTACAGTGTCTCTATACTGCGACACCCAGTGAATAATGCTCCAGGTAAATGTGGCAGGAGTGCTGGGGCCAAGAACGCCCCCTCCCTCCACATTTGCAGGTGGACAATCGACCTGTAGATGTCGGCCGGAGTTTCACCTTCACCTTGTCGAAAACTTAATTACCTATTATACACAATGCATGAACTCCAAACACTTAATTCAGACAAGTCAGAATTTATTAAGAAACTTGTACAAGTTGGAAGCTGTGTCCAAGCAATGGTTGGAACCACCTCTTCGCTGAGCAGATGAAATGGTTAACTTTTATACGGTTCAATTAGTGATGTCTGTCCATCATAGAATATGGGCGTACATGTACACTCTCATTGGTCAAGTGGTTCGTCAATCAAAAATAGGGAACCCAACCTTTTCGGTTCCCATGCCTGTTCAACATCACGAGACAATGTCTCGGGGAAAGTGGCTTTCCCCTAAGAAAGTGTTTTTATTATCAGTTTTGTACTCAGTCTCAAGGCTATATGGTCATTCATTTCTGCTAGTCAGACAGTTATCTCATAATCAGACAATAGCTCTTGTGTGTGTCTTTGCTGGGAACCGAACATAAGCGTTCTATTGTATTCAGCTGGTCAGCTAACATGGTCAACTTATTCCATCATGCTTTGCTTCTTTTATGGTTCAGTATTTCTACATTAATATGGTCAGCTTTATGGTTTAAGTGTATTAGAAAATCAATTTAGTCAGTCAAAGCTTATAGTTTTCCACCTCCCCACCTTTTGTCCTATATATATATATATATATAAAAGGACAACACTTTAATAAGGCATTATTCCACCCAGACATTCAAACTCCTCCTGTGTCACCTCATCCTGTGTCACCCCTACTTGCACCATCAAATTTGTGGGCACTATATGTGTACCCAGATTGGACATCATAACACAGCAGCATTTGACAAAGCAACAGGCTATAAGAATTATAACAATAGATATGACTCGTCCCTGAACTAGAGAAGTCCCAATAGAACCCAGCCATCCTGTTGCCCAGCCCCAAAGAGTGAACGAAGGGGGCTGCTTGAATTTCTCAACTTACCTTTGAATGTGATCGGCCAAGTTAGTAATATTCTCTGAACTATCAGGTATGTAGGTACAACATTCAGATCCAATTAGTGCGCATGTTCCTCCTTTCTCTGCCAACAGGTAATCAAGGGCCATACGGTTTTGTAAGGTGACCGTACGAATGGCTATCATTTTTGCGCTTATTTCCTTTAAGGCTTCTGCCGTATCATTAGCAACTATTTCCCAGATATTGGCTAATTTAATAATTTCTCTGGTGGCCATGCTCACTCCCCACCTCGGGAAAGCAATGGCCCAGAATCGGTCGGCCTCAGTAATTACCCTCTTTACTCGTTGCCCAGCAGGATATTGAGGCAGGGATGATGAGTGTCAGATATATGGGATCACATATCCCAAGTGAGATAATCCGGTCCATCTTTGAGGCAACCATGGGTATGCCTTGTGGCCACAAATAAAGTAGGTTTCATTATACGCAGTGATTGCAGGGGAATTCTTTATGTTTATTCTATCTTTGTAAATTTGGCCACCTGTGCAAGGCTTCCATCTGATGGTACTACTGATGCTGGTTACTGTCATATTTATATACTGAGTGCAATTACTCCATCCCATTACATCACCCCCTACTGAATTCTTACTCAAACATATTGCTCCATTAGTTCTTGGTGTATTTGTAAGGATTAGAAAAGGAGGTTTGTGGGTCTGATCGTAATTAGGTTGGTACCACCCCCGAAATCTGGTTTCACATTTTGTTGTGATTGTGTACTCCTTCCATTGCTTTCTCACAAACATTGTCTTATTTGTTCTCGCACTCATCCAGCCACTATCTCGCATTCTGTTCCCATTAATTTCAATTTGATTTATTACCCACTCCGCTATTTCTTGGGAAGTTAGGGGGACTGGTCTGAGTGGAATGCCTCCCTTGGATTGAACTGGGATATGTGAGCACACCCAGCAACTAGAGATACCTTGACGCTTGCATACATATATGACATGTTTAAAAAAATATTGACATGCAGTTCCCTTGAAACACGATTGAGTCTGCTTGCAGCAGGGGTTGTAGCAGGTTTTATGCCAGTTCCCACCCACGTGATCAGGCATGCCGAGCCAATTATTCTCATATGATTTAAAAGTTTAGGACATGCCATGCTGCAACAGTCTCTTATAACAGTTTAATTAATCAGTCAGTTTTTTTTGTACGCCACCGCCGGGGTCCTTGTATGGGGATTTATGGGTTAATTAATCAACTACTAGGCCTGACCTTTGAACTCGAGATTGGGACCCACCCCTTTCTATTCCTTAATCCAAATTTTATCCCTACAATATCCCGTTAGATGCTGTACCTCATCTTAACCAGGTTCCCTTCGTGTTGGCCACCAGTCTGGGTGGAAGAGAGGCAGAGCATCTGATAATCCTATCAAACTATAATTGTCTCCCCTTTTACATGCACCTTACCCCAGCGGGTGCTACTCCCGGTACCATTAAGATGTGTTCTTAGTTGAAATCACAGAGACAATGGGGACATTCTCACCCAGGCTCTGTTTTACTATCTTTGCCAAACCCTTCATCCTCTGCTTACATTTATTACATGCAATGAAAATCAAGAAGGACATTACAACAAACTGCACTACGACTAATACATGTGACATTAATCTAATCCAAGGATGGATCTGTATATTCAGTCCCAAATTCCAGAGGTCATTTCACCAGGTGGTGACTTTAATTTGGTCAATGTCATGCTTAATGTTTTTATTGTCCTGTTGTAGGTTATAATAAACCTTCTGGGAGAGGCGTATCTCCATTCGCAATGCTTTCAAGTATTTAAGCAACAGGGGTGTCAGATACCCAAATGTGTCCTGATATTCTTTTAAGTCCTTTTTTGACATCCTCAGAAACTTGTAAGGTGGTGAGGTTATGCCGGTGTATCTCTACCAGTTCCTCGGGTCCAATCCGAACCAGGACTTCAGGAATGGAGTAGAATTCTGGACTTAAAATATCACAAGTTAGATTGGCATATTTAGAATCATAGAATCATAGAATCATAGAAGTTACAACATGGAAACAGGCCCTTCGGCCCAACATGTCCATGTCGCCCAGTTTATACCACTAAGCTAGTCCCAATTGCCTGCACTTGGCCCATATCCCTCGATACCCATCTTCCCCATGTAACTGTCCAAATGCTTTTTAAAAGACAAAATTGTACCCGCCTCTACTACTGCCTCTGGCAGCTCGTTCCAGACACTCACCACCCTTTGAGTGAAAAAATTGCCCCTCTGGATCCTTTTGTATCTCTCCCCTCTCACCTTAAATCTGTGCCCCCTCGTTATAGACTCCCCTACCTTTGGGAAAAGATTTTGACTATCGACCTTATCTATGCCCCTCATTATTTTATAGACTTCTATAAGATCACCCCTTAACCTCCTACTCTCCAGGGAATAAAGTCCCAGTCTGTCTAACCTCTCCCTGTAAGTCAAACCATCAAGTCCCGGTAGCATCCTAGTAAATCTTTTCTGCACTCTTTCTAGTTTAATAATATCCTTTCTATAATAGGGTGACCAGAACTGTACACAGTACTCCAAGTGTGGCCTCACCAATGCCCTGTACAACTTCAACAAGACATCCCAACTCCTGCATTCAATGTTCTGACCAATGAAACCAAGCATGCTGAATGCCTTCTTCACCACCCTATCCACCTGTGACTCCACTTTCAAGGAGCTATGAATCTGTACTCCTAGATCTCTTTGTTCTATAACTCTCCCCAACGCCCTACCATTAACGGAGTAGGTCCTGGCCCGATTCGATCGACCAAAATGCATCACCTCACATTTATCTAAATTAAACTCCATCTGCCATTCATCGGCCCACTGGCCCAATTTATCAAGATCCCGTTGCAATCCGAGATAACCTTCTTCACTGTCCACAATGCCACCAATTTTGGTGTCATCTGCAAACTTACTAACCATGCCTCCTAAATTCTCATCCAAATCATTAATATAAATAACAAATAACAGCGGACCCAGCACCGATCCCTGAGGCACACCGCTGGACACAGGCATCCAGTTTGAAAAACAACCCTCGACAACCACCCTCTGTCTTCTGTCGTCAAGCCAATTTTGTATCCAATTGGCTACCTCACCTTGGATCCCATGAGATTTAACCTTATGTAACAACCTACCATGCGGTACCTTGTCAAATGCTTTGCTGAAGTCCATGTAGACCACGTCTACTGCACAGCCCTCATCTATCTTCTTGGTTACCCCTTCAAAAAACTCAATCAAATTCGTGAGACATGATTTTCCTCTCACAAAACCATGCTGACTGTTCCTAATTAGTCCCTGCCTCTCCAAATGCCTGTAGATTCTGTCCCTCAGAATACCCTCTAACAACTTACCCACTACAGATGTCAGGCTCACTGGTCTGTAGTTCCCAGGCTTTTCCCTGCCGCCCTTCTTAAACAAAGGCACAACATTTGCTACCCTCCAATCTTCAGGCACCTCACCTGTAGCGGTGGATGATTCAAATATCTCTGCTAGGGGACCCGCAATTTCCTCCCTAACCTCCCATAACGTCCTGGGATACATTTCATCAGGTCCCGGAGATTTAAATGTTTTCAAATTAGTTGTAACACAATATTCGCCCTCTCCGGCATATGCCACTTGAGTGGGTTTTAGATCCGCCTCTAGGGCCTCCATGGTACAGTTAATATCCTGATTGGTACCGGTATTGTTGAACCCACACTGTGCTTCTGGGCTGTGTCCAACACTATGTGGACATACAGTGACAGCATGTCTAGTAACACATCCCTTTAATTTTGTTCCAGCCAATTCCCTACTATCTTTTTTTCAGCATATGGTAACATATTGTGATGGGATATGTGCATTCCATCCTTCATTACCCCAATATTCTGTACTTGGTACACCTCTCGTCCCTGGGTTTCGGGCGCCATCACCAGTATTACTAGTACCAACCCTAGGAGCCCTCCTCCGTCAGGTTTACACTCCACTTGAGTGGGGTACACCCGCACCATTGCCCTGAATTGGCAAGGGGTGATGTTCTTGTTTGCTAACAGCCGCTTGGAGGTACCACCTCCGTCATGCCCACAGGTCAGGCTCACCCTCAGTTTGTTGATTCGTTATTCATAAGGGTACTTCCCCTGCCTGTATCTGGGCTAGGTTCTCTCGTGTCTGTTCTACAATCCAGTTACCATATATACTGCAGATGTCATTAGCAGCCGCCTGCTAAGATACGTTATATTCCTCTTTTATTAATTTATTAATGGTTTGGGCATGTGTTTCTAGCACTGTAGCTATCCTTTGCAAATGTATGGTCAGCATTTGATCCTCAGACAATTCCTTATCTGTATTTTCATTTATTTTTAAATATATCTTTAATGCGAGACCCTAAATCTCTGACCTTTTGATCTAATGTTGCCAAATCAATGTTACTGTCCGATACAATATTTACAGTCAGCTCCAATATCCCAAAATTTGTTTATTTTACGTAATTTCTTCTTGAACCGCTTTTCATTCCCCAAAATATCCCACTACATTGTGCCCGAGTCCCTTCTATCATTTCACAATTATCCCAACTCGAGAGCAGTATTGTTGGACTGACAGGACTTGTCAATGTAAAATTTTCTTCCCTCCCGAAAAGAATTCTTGATACACAGCATTTAATAGGAACCATTTAGATTGGACTTCTTTTATTTTAAAATATAATTTGATCATCCGCTTAAATTACAAGTAAATTTTTCTCCTCAAGTGCTTGAATAGCAACTCATATAAATTTTTCTTATCAATTCCAATTTCAGAAACATATTATGTCCAGGCTTTGTGGTTTTATAGTAGAGACAGAAGTACTTGTATTTACTTTTGGATGTAACTCCCATATCTTCCCACCTCGAGCACTCTGTCTCGGAAGATAATAAATGGGTTAAAACAAAACAAATCAAAATGTTTTCAAAAGAAGAGAATCAGGTTGATATCACCACGCTGTGACATTTGGTATCTGTTGATGTCTGCAGCTAAAGTCTTAAATTTTTAACACCACTGGATCGTTTCCTGCACCAAATTTCTCCAGCAAAGGTTGCACCGTAACTTTGTAAAGCCATTTTATGTCAAAGAACTACTCTTGGTAATCCTGCACCATCAACACTCACGTGGTCCCAAAAACCAGGGTCACCTGTTTTAAAAGAAACACAGAAAATCCATTGCGGCTCTTCTTGAGAGCCCAAGGGGTTAATTTGTCAAATCATCATTTATTATTTATTTATCCAAAGGAATAATCCTTTTACCCGAAACAAAATCCAGAAAATAAAACAGGAGAGAGAATTTGCCTAGTTCCTCTCTCTCTCTCTCTGGAGCACGCAGCCTGTCTGAAATAAACACTGTCTCTCCCACATACAGATGTACGTAGGACTGCAGACTGGAATTTCTAACTCCAAGTCCTAATCTCTGTGTTTTCAAGATGTACAAATCTATCTCTTTTACGATGTCCACCTCCATTCCATGTCTCGCTTTGTTTTAACACTTGAGTTAGGAGGTGTTGATGCAATTGTTGAACTTTCTTAGCATACTCAATGCGACTTATATAATTTGTCAGGGAAGGTCTCCCCTCTTTGGTCAGATCTTGTATTGTATCTACTATTCGTGAATAGCCCCCGAACTTGTCGAACTTCCTTGTCATACTGTGGCGGAGTAAAACTGATAGGCGTTTAGTACCCTGTGTCAGTACATAGCTCAAGTAATGGACTTCCAATTGTCTAACCTATGCTTTCTTTTGATACGATTTGTTTTACATTCCTTTCTTATCAATTTTTTTCTCACTGTAGCATTGTCTGGGTGCCTTTGGCATTTCCGAGTAATTGGGTCAACTTTAATAATATAACCTATACCAATTGTTACCTCATGTTCAACCTGTGTTCTGGGCAAGCCTCAGACAGTTCTCAACCGACTGGGTCATTTCTGTCTGTTTGAACTGCTTGGCATGACAGTCTGGCTTCTTGGGATGGAAGGGGTTAACATTAACTTCACACAGCTTTGACTGAATTTTTTTTTCACTTCTCACATTTGTGGATTGCTTTCACTTTATCTTTTTCACACTATTTTTGAGATTTATTTTTAATCATAGTGTTTAATCAATCACAATAGCACAAAATGCTTCGAAGATCAGTTTAATTTATAACTAGAGATCATCCTGCAATTGTAACTTGTAATTCTTTAAATCTGCACTTTATCTTTTTTTACAATTAAAACCTCATTTTGTCTTGGTGAATTGAAAACAGATGTCGGTGTCCTTGGAAAGGTTAAACTTTTTAACAAAACGAAGGAGTCAGATATCAGATTCACGCAGCGTTCCCAGCATACGTCAACGTAATTCTCACATAAATTCTTTTGTTTAGAAAAAATTCATACCGGGAAATAACATCTTCCATCGTACATTTTAGTTTATAGTTAGTCTTCGTAAGTTTTATAATTTGCTCGTCATACACAACTATAGCTTTCCAATTCATTTTTTTTTCACATAGTTTTAGTGGGTTTGATTATAACCAACTCTCCGAGCTGTTCCAGGTTTCCGACTTTTCCTATCACGGTGATACCAGATAGCTTTTTTTCTGTCCCGTTAATTTTTTAAACCTTTTTTAAACCACAGCCAATCACAAAAATAAAAATTCAAAATGCCAATTTTTTAGAAGATCCCATGTCTGGAATTTAACATGCCCACATTTTATAAGAACCAGAATTTAATAGGTCACTTAACCTCAATAACTCCAATTTTAATTCAGCATTATCAGAATTGAACACAAGACAAAACACACACAAAAGAAGAAAACACGTAAGACGCAGTAAGAAGGGGGCGTGGCCCACAACACCGAAAAAAAACCTCACAATCAGGACAGGCTTTTT
>NW_027139156.1:0-19093 GCF_035084215.1 Heptranchias perlo
TCTCTCCCTGTCCACAGAATCTACTCTCACTCCCTCTCTCCCTGTCCACAGAATCCACTCTCACTCCCTCCCTCCCTGTCCACAGAATCCACTCTCACTCCCTCTCTCCCTGTCCACAGAATCCACTCTCACTCCCTCTCTCCCTGTCCACAGAATCCACCCTCACTCCCTCTCCCTGTCCACAGAATCCACTCTCACTCCCTCTCTCCCTGTCCACAGAATCCGCTCTCACTCCCTCTCTCCCTGTCCACAGAATCCACTCTCACTCCTCTCTCCCTCTCCACAGAATCCACTCTCACTCCCTCTCTCCCTGTCCACAGAATCCACTCTCACTCCCTCTCCCCCTGTTCACAGAATCCACTCTCACTCCCTATCTCCCTGTCCACAGAATCCACCCTCACTCCCTCTCCCTGTCCACAGAATCTACTCTCACTCCCTCTCTCCCTGTCCACAGAATCCACTCTCACTCCCTCTCACCCTCTCCACAGAATCCACTCTCACTCCCTCTCTCCCTGTCCACAGAATCCACTCTCACTCCCTCTCTCCCTGTCCACAGAATCCACCTCACTCCCTCTCCCTGTCCACAGAATCCACCCTCACTCCCTCTCTCCCTGTCCACAGAATCCACTCTCACTCCCTCTCCCCCTGTTCACAGAATCCACTCTCACTCCCTATCTCCCTGTCCACAGAATCCACCCTCACTCCCTCTCCCCCTGTTCACAGAATCCACTCTAACTCCCTCTCCCCCTGTCCACAGAATCCACTCTCACTCCCTCTCCCCTGTCCACAGAATCCACTCTCACTCCCTCTCTCCCTCTCCACAGAATCCACTCTCACTCCCTCTCTCCCTCTCCACAGAATCCACTCTCACTCCCTCTCTCCCTGTCCACAGAATCCACTCTCACTCCCTCTCTCCCTGTCCACAGAATCCACCCTCACTCCCTCTCCCTGTCCACAGAATCCACTCTCACTCCCTCTCTCCCTGTCCACAGAATCCACTCTCACTCCCTCTCTCCCTGTCCACAGAATCCACTCTCACTCCCTCTCTCCCTCTCCACAGAATCCACTCTCACTCCCTCTCCCCCTGTTCACAGAATCCACTCTCACTCCCTCTTTCCCTGTCCACAGAATCCACTCTCACTCCCTCTCTCCCTCTCCACAGAATCCACTCTAACTCCCTCTCTCCCTGTCCACAGAATCCACTCTCACTCCCTCTCTCCCTGTCCACAGAATCCACTCTCACTCCCTCTCTCCCTCTCCACAGAATCCACTCTCACTCCCTCTCTCCCTGTCCACAGAATCCACTCTCACTCCCTCTCTCCCTCTCCACAGAATCCACTCTCACTCCCTCTCCCCCTGTTCACAGAATCCACTCTCACTCCCTCTCTCCCTGTCCACAGAATCCACTCTCACTCCCTCTCTCCCTGTCCACAGAATCCACTCTCACTCCCTCTCTCCCCCTGTCACAGAATCCACTCTCACTCCCTCTCTCCCTGTCCACAGAATCCACTCTCACTCCCTCTCTCCCTGTCCACAGAATCCACTCTCACTCCCTCTCTCCCCGTCCACAGAATCCACTCTCACTCCCTCTTTCCCTGTCCACAGAATCCACTCTCACTCCCTCTCTCCCTCTCCACAGAATCCACTCTCACTCCCTATCTCCCTGTCCACAGAATCCACTCTCACTCCCTCTCTCCCTGTCCACAGAATCCACTCTCACTCCCTCTCTCCCTGTCCACAGAATCCACTCTAACTCCCTCTCTCCCTCTCCACAGAATCCACCCTCACTCCCTCTCCCCTGTTCACAGAATCCACTCTCACTCCCTCTCTCCCTGTCCACAGAATCCACTCTCACTCCCTCTCTCCCTGTCCACAGAATCCACCCTCACTCCCTCTCCCTGTCCACAGAATCCACTCTAACTCCCTCTCTCCCTGTCCACAGAATCCACTCTCACTCCCTATCTCCCTGTCCACAGAATCCACTCTCACTCCCTCTCCCCCTGTTCACAGAATCCACTCTCACTCCCTCTCCCCCTGTCCATAGAATCCACTCTCACTCCCTCTCTCCCTGTCCACAGAATCCACTCTCACTCCCTCTCTCCCTGTCCACAGAATCCACTCTCACTCCCTCTCCCCCTGTTCACAGAATCCACTCTCACTCCCTCTCTCCCTCTCCACAGAATCCACTCTCACTCCCTCTCTCCCTGTCCACAGAATCCACTCTCACTCCCTCTCCCCCTGTTCACAGAATCCACTCTCACTCCCTCTCTCCCTCTCCACAGAATCCACTCTCACTCCCTCTCTCCCTGTCCACAGAATCCACTCTCACTCCCTCTCTCCCTGTCCACAGAATCCACTCTAACTCCCTCTCTCCCTGTCCACAGAATCCACTCTCACTCCCTCTCTCCCTGTCCACAGAATCCACTCTCACTCCCTCTCTCCCTGTCCACAGAATCCACTCTCACTCCCTCTCCCCTGTTCACAGAATCCACTCTCACTCCCTCTCTCCCTGTCCACAGAATCCAACCTCACTCCCTCTCCCCTGTTCACAGAATCCACTCTAACTCCCTCTCTCCCTGTCCACAGAATCCACTCTCTCTCCCTCTCTCCCTGTCCACAGAATCCACCCTCACTCCCTCTCCCTGTCCACAGAATCCACTCTCACTCCCTCTCTCCCTGTCCACAGAATCCACTCTCACTCCCTCTCTCCCTGTCCACAGAATCCACTCTCACTCCCTCTCTCCCTCTCCACAGAATCCACTCTCACTCCCTCTCTCCCTGTCCACAGAATCCACTCTCACTCCCTCTCCCCCTGTTCACAGAATCCACTCTCACTCCCTATCTCCCTGTCCACAGAATCCACTCTCACTCCCTCTCTCCCTGTCCACAGAATCCGCTCTCACTCCCTCTCTCCCTGTCCACAGAATCCACTCTCACTCCCTCTCTCCCTCTCCACAGAATCCACTCTCACTCCCTCTCTCCCTGTCCACAGAATCCACTCTCACTCCTCTCCCCCTGTTCACAGAATCCACTCTCACTCCCTATCTCCCTGTCCACAGAATCCACTCTCACTCCCTCTCTCCCTGTCCACAGAATCCACTCTCACTCCCTCTCTCCCTCTCCACAGAATCCACTCTCACTCCCTCTCTCCCTGTCACAGAATCCACTCTCACTCCCTATCTCCCTGTCCACAGAATCCACCCTCACTCCCTCTCCCTGTCCACAGAATCTACTCTCACTCCCTCTCTCCCTGTCCACAGAATCCACTCTCACTCCCTCCCTCCCTGTCCACAGAATCCACTCTCACTCCCTCTCTCCCTGTCCACAGAATCCACTCTCACTCCCTCTCACCCTCTCCACAGAATCCACTCTCACTCCCTCTCTCCCTGTCCACAGAATCCACTCTCACTCCCTCTCTCCCTGTCCACAGAATCCACTCTCACTCCCTCTCCCCCTGTTCACAGAATCCACTCTCACTCCCTATCTCCCTGTCCACAGAATCCACCCTCACTCCCTCTCCCCCTGTTCACAGAATCCACTCTAACTCCCTCTCCCCCTGTCCACAGAATCCACTCTCACTCCCTCTCCCCCTGTCCACAGAATCCACTCTCACTCCCTCTCTCCCTCTCCACAGAATCCACTCTCACTCCCTCTCTCCCTCTCCACAGAATCCACCTCTCACTCCCTCTCTCCCTGTCCACAGAATCCACTCTCACTCCCTCTCTCCCTGTCCACAGAATCCACTCTCACTCCCTATCTCCCTGTCCACAGAATCCACCCTCACTCCCTCTCCCTGTCCACAGAATCCACTCTCACTCCCTCTCTCCCTGTCCACAGAATCCACTCTCAGTCCCTCTCTCCCTCTCCACAGAATCCACTCTCACTCCCTCTCCCCCTGTTCACAGAATCCACTCTCACTCCCTCTTTCCCTGTCCACAGAATCCACTCTCACTCCCTCTCTCCCTCTCCACAGAATCCACTCTCACTCCCTCTCTCCCTGTCCACAGAATCCACTCTCACTCCCTCTCTCCCTCTCCACAGAATCCACTCTAACTCCCTCTCTCCCTGTCCACAGAATCCACTCTCACTCCCTCTCTCCCTGTCCACAGAATCCACTCTCACACCCTCTCTCCCTGTCCACAGAATCCACTCTCACTCCCTCTCTCCCTGTCCACAGAATCCACTCTCACTCCCTCTCCCCTGTTCACAGAATCCACTCTCACTCCCTATCTCCCTGTCCACAGAATCCACCCTCACTCCCTCTCCCCTGTTCACAGAATCCACTCTCACTCCCTCTCTCCCTGTTCACAGAATCCACTCTCACTCCCTCTCTCCCTGTCCACAGAATCCACCCTCACTCCCTCTCCCTATCCACAGAATCCACTCTCACTCCCTCTCTCCCTGTCCACAGAATCCACCCTCACTCCCTCTCTCCCTGTCCACAGAATCCACTCTCACTCCCTCTCTCCCTGTCCACAGAATCCACTCTCACTCCCTATCTCCCTGTCCACAGAATCCACTCTCACTCCCTCTCTCCCTGTCCACAGAATCCACCCTCACTCCCTCTCCCTGTCCACAGAATCCACTCTCACTCCCTCTCTCCCTGTCCACAGAATCCACTCTCACTCCCTCTCTCCCTGTCCACAGAATCCACTCTCACTCCCTCTCTCCCTCTCCACAGAATCCACTCTCACTCCCTCTCTCCCTGTCCACAGAATCCACTCTCACTCCCTCTCCCCCTGTTCACAGAATCCACTCTCACTCCCTCTCTCCCTGTCCACAGAATCCACTCTCACTCCCTATCTCCCTGTCCACAGAATCCACTCTCACTCCCTCTCTCCCTGTCCACAGAATCCACTCTCACTCCCTCTCTCCCTGTCCACAGAATCCACTCTCACTCCCTCTCTCCCTCTCCACAGAATCCACTCTCACTCCCTCTCTCCCTGTCCACAGAATCCACTCTCACTCCCTCTCCCCCTGTTCACAGAATCCACTCTCACTCCCTATCTCCCTGTCCACAGAATCCACTCTCACTCCCTCTCTCCCTGTCCACAGAATCCACTCTCACTCCCTCTCTCCCTGTCCACAGAATCCACCCTCACTCCCTCTCTCCCTGTCCACAGAATCCACTCTCACTCCCTCTCTCCCTGTCCACAGAATCCACTCTCACTCCCTCTCTCCCTGTCCACAGAATCCACTCTCACTCCCTCTCTCCCTGTCCACAGAATCCACTCTCACTCCCTCTCTCCCTGTCCACAGAATCCACTCTCACTCCCTCTCTCCCTGTCCACAGAATCCACTCTCACTCCCTCTCCCCCTGTTCACAGAATCCACTCTCACTCCCTATCTCCCTGTCCACAGAATCCACCCTCACTCCCTCTCCCTGTCCACAGAATCTACTCTCACTCCCTCTCTCCCTGTCCACAGAATCCACTCTCACTCCCTCCCTCCCTGTCCACAGAATCCACTCTCACTCCCTCTCTCCCTGTCCACAGAATCCACTCTCACTCCCTCTCACCCTCTCCACAGAATCCACTCTCACTCCCTCTCTCCCTGTCCACAGAATCCACTCTCACTCCCTCTCTCCCTGTCCACAGAATCCACTCTCACTCCCTCTCCCCCTGTTCACAGAATCCACTCTCACTCCCTATCTCCCTGTCCACAGAATCCACCCTCACTCCCTCTCCCCCTGTTCACAGAATCCACTCTAACTCCCTCTCCCCCTGTCCACAGAATCCACTCTCACTCCCTCTCTCCCTCTCCACAGAATCCACTCTCACTCCCTCTCTCCCTCTCCACAGAATCCACTCTCACTCCCTCTCTCCCTGTCCACAGAATCCACTCTCACTCCCTATCTCCCTGTCCACAGAATCCACCCTCACTCCCTCTCCCTGTCCACAGAATCCACTCTCACTCCCTCTCTCCCTGTCCACAGAATCCACTCTCACTCCCTCTCTCCCTCTCCACAGAATCCACTCTCACTCCCTCTCCCCCTGTTCACAGAATCCACTCTCACTCCCTCTTTCCCTGTCCACAGAATCCACTCTCACTCCCTCTCTCCCTCTCCACAGAATCCACTCTCACTCCCTCTCTCCCTGTCCACAGAATCCACTCTCACTCCCTCTCTCCCTCTCCACAGAATCCACTCTAACTCCCTCTCTCCCTGTCCACAGAATCCACTCTCACTCCCTCTCTCCCTGTCCACAGAATCCACTCTCACTCCCTCTCTCCCTCTCCACAGAATCCACTCTCACTCCCTCTCTCCCTGTCCACAGAATCCACTCTCACTCCCTCTCCCCCTGTCCACAGAATCCACTCTCACTCCCTCTCCCTGTCCACAGAATCCACTCTCACTCCCTCTCTCCCTGTCCACAGAATCCACTCTCACTCCCTCTCCCCCTGTTCACAGAATCCACTCTCACTCCCTCTCTCCCTCTCCACAGAATCCACTCTCAGTCCCTCTCTCCCTGTCCACAGAATCCACTCTCACTCCCTCTCTCCCAGTCCACAGAATCCACTCACACTCCCTCTCTCCCTGTCCACAGAATCCACCCTCACTCCCTCTCTCCCTGTTCACAGAATCCACTCTCACTCCCTATCTCCCTGTCCACAGAATCCACCCTCACTCCCTCTCCCCCTGTTCACAGAATCCACTCTCACTCCCTCTCTCCCTGTCCACAGAATCCACCCTCACTCCCTCTCCCTGTCCACAGAATCCACTCTCACTCCCTCTCTCCCTGTCCACAGAATCCACTCTCACTCCCTCTCTCCCTGTCCACAGAATCCACTCTCACTCCCTCTCTCCCTGTCCACAGAATCCACTCTCACTCCCTCTCTCCCTGTCCACAGAATCCACTCTCACTCCCTCTCTCCCTGTCCACAGAATCCACTCTCACTCCCTCTCCCCCTGTTCACAGAATCCACTCTCACTCCCTATCTCCCTGTCCACAGAATCCACCCTCACTCCCTCTCCCCCTGTTCACAGAATCCACTCTCACTCCCTATCTCCCTGTCCACAGAATCCACCCTCACTCCCTCTCCCCCTGTTCACAGAATCCACTCTCACTCCCTATCTCCCTGTCCACAGAATCCACTCTCACTCCCTCTCTCCCTGTCCACAGAATCCACTCTCACTCCCTCTCTCCCTCTCCACAGAATCCACTCTCACTCCCTCTCTCCCTGTCCACAGAATCCACTCTCACTCCCTCTCCCCCTGTTCACAGAATCCACTCTCACTCCCTATCTCCCTGTCCACAGAATCCACCCTCACTCCCTCTCCCTGTCCACAGAATCTACTCTCACTCCCTCTCTCCCTGTCCACAGAATCCACTCTCACTCCCTCCCTCCCTGTCCACAGAATCCACTCTCACTCCCTCTCTCCCTGTCCACAGAATCCACTCTCACTCCCTCTCACCCTCTCCACAGAATCCACTCTCACTCCCTCTCTCCCTGTCCACAGAATCCACTCTCACTCCCTATCTCCCTGTCCACAGAATCCACCCTCACTCCCTCTCCCCCTGTTCACAGAATCCACTCTAACTCCCTCTCCCCTGTCCACAGAATCCACTCTCACTCCCTCTCCCCCTGTCCACAGAATCCACTCTCACTCCCTCTCTCCCTCTCCACAGAATCCACTCTCACTCCCTCTCTCCCTCTCCACAGAATCCACCCTCACTCCCTCTCTCCCTGTCCACAGAATCCACTCTCACTCCCTCTCTCCCTGTCCACAGAATCCACTCTCACTCCCTCTCTCCCTGTCCACAGAATCCACTCTCACTCCCTCTCTCCCTGTCCACAGAATCCACTCTCACTCCCTCTCTCCCTCTCCACAGAATCCACTCTCACTCCCTCTCTCCCTCTCCACAGAATCCACTCTCACTCCCTCTCTCCCTCTCCACAGAATCCACTCTCACTCCCTCTCCCCCTGTTCACAGAATCCACTCTCACTCCCTCTTTCCCTGTCCACAGAATCCACTCTCACTCCCTCTCTCCCTCTCCACAGAATCCACTCTAACTCCCTCTCTCCCTGTCCACAGAATCCACTCTCACTCCCTCTCTCCCTCTCCACAGAATCCACTCTCACTCCCTCTCTCCCTGTCCACAGAATCCACTCTCACTCCCTCTCTCCCTGTCCACAGAATCCACTCTCACTCCCTCTCCCCCTGTTCACAGAATCCACTCACTCCCTCTCTCCCTCTCCACAGAATCCACTCTCACTCCCTCTCTCCCTGTCCACAGAATCCACTCTCATTCCCTCTCTCCCTGTCCACAGAATCCACTCTCACTCCCTCTCTCCCTCTCCACAGAATCCACTCTCACTCCCTCTCTCCCTCTCCACAGAATCCACTCTCACTCCCTATCTCCCTGTCCACAGAATCCACCCTCACTCCCTCTCCCCCTGTTCACAGAATCCACTCTCACTCCCTCTCTCCCTCTCCACAGAATCCACTCTCACTCCCTCTCTCCCTCTCCACAGAATCCACTCTCACTCCCTCTCTCCCTGTCCACAGAATCCACTCTCACTCCCTCTCTCCCTCTCCACAGAATCCACTCTCACTCCCTCTCCCCCTGTTCACAGAATCCACTCTCACTCCCTCTCCCCCTGTTCACAGAATCCACTCTCACTCCCTCTCTCCCTCTCCACAGAATCCACTCTCACTCCCTATCTCCCTGTCCACAGAATCCACCCTCACTCCCTCTCTCCCTGTCCACAGAATCCACCCTCACTCCCTCTCTCCCTGTCCATAGAATCCACTCTCACTCCCTCTCTCCCTGTCCACAGAATCCACTCTCACTCCCTCTCTCCCTCTCCACAGAATCCACTCTCACTCCCTATCTCCCTGTTCACAGAATCCACTCTCACTCCCTCTCTCCCTGTCCACAGAATCCACTCTCACTCCCTCTCTCCCTGTCCACAGAATCCACCCTCACTCCCTATCTCCCTGTCCACAGAATCCACTCTCACTCCCTCTCTCCCTGTCCACAGAATCCACACTCACTCCCTATCTCCCTGTCCACAGAATCCACTCTCACTCCCTCTCCCTGTCCACAGAATCCACTCTCACTCCCTCCCTCCCTGTCCACAGAATCCACTCTCACTCCCTCTCCCCCTGTTCACAGAATCCACTCTCACTCCCTCTCTCCCCGTCCACAGAAACACTCTCACTCCCTCTCTCCCTGTCCACAGAATCCACTCTCACTCCCTCTCTCCCTGTCCACAGAATCCACTCTCACTCCCGCTCCCCCTGTTCACAGAATCCACTCTCACTCCCTATCTCCCTGTCCACAGAATCCACCCTCACTCCCTCTCCCCCTGTTCACAGAATCCACTCTCACTCCCTCTCTCCCTGTCCACAGAATCCACCCTCACTCCCTCTCCCTGTCCACAGAATCCACTCTCACTCCCTCTCTCCCTGTCCACAGAATCCACTCTCACTCCCTCTCTCCCTGTCCACAGAATCCACTCTCACTCCCTCTCTCCCTCTCCACAGAATCCACTCTCACTCCCTCTCTCCCTGTCCACAGAATCCACTCTCACTCCCTATCTCCCTGTCCACAGAATCCACTCTCACTCCCTCTCCCCCTGTTCACAGAATCCACTCTCACTCCCTCTCCCCCTGTTCACAGAATCCACTCTCACTCCCTCTCCCCCTGTTCACAGAATCCACTCTCACTCCCTATCTCCCTGTCCACAGAATCCACCCTCACTCCCTCTCCCCCTGTTCACAGAATCCACTCTCACTCCCTCTCTCCCTGTCCACAGAATCCATTCTCACTCCCTCTCTCCCTGTCCACAGAATCCACTCTCACTCCCTCTCTCCCTGTCCACAGAATCCGCTCTCACTCCCTCTCTCCCTCTCCACAGAATCCACTCTCACTCCCTCTCTCCCTGTCCACAGAATCCACTCTCACTCCCTCTCCCCCTGTTCACAGAATCCACTCTCACTCCCTCTCCCCCTGTTCACAGAATCCACTCTAACTCCCTCTCTCCCTGTCCACAGAATCCACTCTCACTCCCTCTCTCCCTGTCCACAGAATCCACCCTCACTCCCTCTCCCTGTCCACAGAATCCACTCTCACTCCCTCTCTCCCTGTCCACAGAATCCACTCTCACTCCCTCTCTCCCTGTCCACAGAATCCACTCTCACTCCCTCTCTCCCTGTCCACAGAATCCACTCTCACTCCCTCTCTCCCCATCCACAGAATCCACTCTCACTCCCTCTCTCCCTGTCCACAGAATCCACTCTCACTCCCTCTCTCCCTGTCCACAGAATCCACTCTCACTCCCTCTCTCCCTGTCCACAGAATCCACTCTCACTCCCTCTCTCCCTGTCCACAGAATCCACTCTCACTCCCTCTCCCCCTGTTCACAGAATCCACTCTCACTCCCTATCTCCCTGTCCACAGAATCCACCCTCACTCCCTCTCCCCCTGTTCACAGAATCCACTCTAACTCCCTCTCTCCCTGTCCACAGAATCCACTCTCACTCCCTCTCTCCCTGTCCACAGAATCCGCTCTCACTCCCTCTCTCCCTCTCCACAGAATCCACTCTCACTCCCTCTCTCCCTGTCCACAGAATCCACTCTCACTCCCTCTCCCCCTGTTCACAGAATCCACTCTCACTCCCTATCTCCCTGTCCACAGAATCCACTCTCACTCCCTCTCTCCCTGTCCACAGAATCCACTCTCACTCCCTCTCTCCCTCTCCACAGAATCCACTCTCACTCCCTCTCTCCCTGTCCACAGAATCCACTCTCACTCCCTCTCCCCCTGTTCACAGAATCCACTCTCACTCCCTATCTCCCTGTCCACAGAATCCACCCTCACTCCCTCTCCCTGTCCACAGAATCTACTCTCACTCCCTCTCTCCCTGTCCACAGAATCCACTCTCACTCCCTCCCTCCCTGTCCACAGAATCCACTCTCACTCCCTCTCTCCCTGTCCACAGAATCCACTCTCACTCCCTCTCACCCTCTCCACAGAATCCACTCTCACTCCCTCTCTCCCTGTCCACAGAATCCACTCTCACTCCCTATCTCCCTGTCCACAGAATCCACCCTCACTCCCTCTCCCCCTGTTCACAGAATCCACTCTAACTCCCTCTCCCCCTGTCCACAGAATCCACTCTCACTCCCTCTCCCCCTGTCCACAGAATCCACTCTCACTCCCTCTCTCCCTCTCCACAGAATCCACTCTCACTCCCTCTCTCCCTCTCCACAGAATCCACCCTCACTCCCTCTCTCCCTGTCCACAGAATCCACTCTCACTCCCTCTCTCCCTGTCCACAGAATCCACTCTCACTCCCTATCTCCCTGTCCACAGAATCCACCCTCACTCCCTCTCCCTGTCCACAGAATCCACTCTCACTCCCTCTCTCCCTGTCCACAGAATCCACTCTCACTCCCTCTCTCCCTCTCCACAGAATCCACTCTCACTCCCTCTCCCTGTCCACAGAATCCACTCTCACTCCCTCTCTCCCTGTCCACAGAATCCACTCTCACTCCCTCTCTCCCTGTCCACAGAATCCGCTCTCACTCCCTCTCTCCCTGTCCACAGAATCCACTCTCACTCCCTCTCCCCCTGTTCACAGAATCCACTCTCACTCCCTCTCTCCCTGTCCACAGAATCCACTCTCACTCCCTCTCTCCCTGTCCACAGAATCCACTCTCACTCCCTCTCTCCCTCTCCACAGAATCCACTCTCACTCCCTCTCTCCCTGTCCACAGAATCAACTCTCACTCCCTCTCCCCCTGTTCACAGAATCCACTCTCACTCCCTATCTCCCTGTCCACAGAATCCACCCTCACTCCCTCTCCCCCTGTTCACAGAATCCACTCTAACTCCCTCTCTCCCTGTCCACAGAATCCACTCTCACTCCCTCTCTCCCTGTCCACAGAATCCACACTCACTCCCTCTCCCTGTCCACAGAATCCACTCTCACTCCCTCTCTCCCTGTCCACAGAATCCACTCTCACTCCCTCTCTCCCTGTCCACAGAATCCACTCTCACTCCCTCTCTCCCTGTCCACAGAATCCACTCTCACTCCCTCTCTCCCTGTCCACAGAATCCACTCTCACTCCCTCTCTCCCTGTCCACAGAATCCACTCTCACTCCCCCTCTCCCTGTCCACAGAATCCACTCTCACTCCCTCTCTCCCTCTCCACAGAATCCACTCTCACTCCCTCTCTCCCTGTCCACAGATTCCACCCTCACTCCCTCTCCCCCTGTTCACAGAATCCACTCTCACTCCCTCTCTCCCTGTCCACAGAATCCACTCTCACTCCCTCTCTCCCTGTCCACAGAATCCACTCTCACTCCCTCTCTCCCTGTCCACAGAATCCACTCTCACTCCCTCTCTCCCTGTCCACAGAATCCACTCTCACTCCCTCTCTCCCTGTCCACAGAATCCACTCTCACTCCCTCTCTCCCTGTCCACAGAATCCACTCTCACTCCCTCTCTCCCTCTCCACAGAATCCACCCTCACTCCCTCTCCCTGTCCACAGAATCCACTCTCACTCCCTCTCTCCCTGTTCACAGAATCCACTCTCACTCCCCCTCTCCCTGTCCACAGAATCCACCCTCACTCCCTCTCCCTGTCCACAGAATCCACTCTCACTCCCTATCTCCCTGTCCACAGAATCCACTCTCACTCCCTCTCTCCCTGTCCACAGAATCCGCTCTCACTCCCTCTCTCCCTGTCCACAGGATCCACTCTCACTCCCTCTCTCCCTCTCCACAGAATCCACTCTCACTCCCTCTCTCCCTGTCCACAGAATCCACTCTCACTCCCTCTCCCCCTGTTCACAGAATCCACTCTCACTCCCTATCTCCCTGTCCACAGAATCCACTCTCACTCCCTCTCTCCCTGTCCACAGAATCCACTCTCACTCCCTCTCTCCCTCTCCACAGAATCCACTCTCACTCCCTCTCTCCCTGTCCACAGAATCCACTCTCACTCCCTCTCCCCCTGTTCACAGAATCCACTCTCACTCCCTATCTCCCTGTCCACAGAATCCACTCTCACTCCCTCTCTCCCTGTCCACAGAATCCACTCTCACTCCCTCTCCCCCTGTTCACAGAATCCACTCTCACTCCCTATCTCCCTGTCCACAGAATCCACCCTCACTCCCTCTCCCTGTCCACAGAATCTACTCTCACTCCCTCTCTCCCTGTCCACAGAATCCACTCTCACTCCCTCCCTCCCTGTCCACAGAATCCACTCTCACTCCCTCTCTCCCTGTCCACAGAATCCACTCTCACTCCCTCTCACCCTCTCCACAGAATCCACTCTCACTCCCTCTCTCCCTGTCCACAGAATCCACTCTCACTCCCTCTCTCCCTGTCCACAGAATCCACTCTCACTCCCTTTCCCCCTGTTCACAGAATCCACTCTCACTCCCTATCTCCCTGTCCACAGAATCCACCCTCACTCCCTCTCCCCCTGTTCACAGAATCCACTCTAACTCCCTCTCTCCCTCTCCACAGAATCCACTCTCACTCCCTCTCTCCCTGTCCACAGAATCCACCCTCACTCCCTCTCCCCTGTTCACAGAATCCACTCTAACTCCCTCTCTCCCTCTCCACAGAATCCACCCTCACTCCCTCTCCCTGTCCACAGAATCCACTCTCACTCCCTCTCTCCCTGTCCACAGAATCCACTCTCACTCCCTCCCTCCCTGTCCACAGAATCCACTCTAACTCCCTCTCCCCCTGTCCACAGAATCCACTCTCACTCCCTCTCCCCCTGTCCACAGAATCCACTCTCACTCCCTCTCTCCCTCTCCACAGAATCCACTCTCACTCCCTCTCTCCCTCTCCACAGAATCCACCCTCACTCCCTCTCTCCCTGTCCACAGAATCCACTCTCACTCCCTCTCTCCCTGTCCACAGAATCCACTCTCACTCCCTATCTCCCTGTCCACAGAATCCACCCTCACTCCCTCTCCCTGTCCACAGAATCCACTTTCACTCCCTCTCTCCCTGTCCACAGAATCCACTCTCACTCCCTCTCTCCCTCTCCACAGAATCCACTCTCACTCCCTCTCTCCCTGTCCACAGAATCCACTCTCACTCCCTCCCTCCCTGTCCACAGAATCCACTCTCACTCCCTCTCTCCCTCTCCACAGAATCCACTCTAACTCCCTCTCCCCCTGTTCACAGAATCCACTCTCACTCCCTCTCCCCCTGTCCACAGAATCCACTCTCACTCCCTCTCTCCCTCTCCACAGAATCCACTCTCACTCCCTCTCTCCCTGTCCACAGAATCCACTCTCACTCCCTCTCTCCCTCTCCACAGAATCCACTCTCACTCCCTCTCCCCTGTTCACAGAATCCACTCTCACTCCCTCTCTCCCTGTCCACAGAATCCACTCTCACTCCCTCTCTCCCTGTCCACAGAATCCACTCTCACTCCCTCCCTCCCTGTCCACAGAATCCACTCTCACTCCCTCTCTCCCTGTCCACAGAATCCACTCTCACTCCCTCTCACCCTCTCCACAGAATCCACTCTCACTCCCTCTCTCCCTGTCCACAGAATCCACTCTCACTCCCTATCTCCCTGTCCACAGAATCCACCCTCACTCCCTCTCCCCCTGTTCACAGAATCCACTCTAACTCCCTCTCCCCCTGTCCACAGAATCCACTCTCACTCCCTCTCCCCCTGTCCACAGAATCCACTCTCACTCCCTCTCTCCCTCTCCACAGAATCCACTCTCACTCCCTCTCTCCCTCTCCACAGAATCCACCCTCACTCCCTCTCTCCCTGTTCACAGAATCCACTCTCACTCCCTATCTCCCTGTCCACAGAATCCACCCTCACTCCCTCTCCCCTGTCCACAGAATCCACTCTCACTCCCTCTCTCCCTGTCCACAGAATCCACTCTCACTCCCTCTCTCCCTCTCCACAGAATCCACTCTCACTCCCTCTCCCTGTCCACAGAATCCACTCTCACTCCCTCTCTCCCTGTCCACAGAATCCACTCTCACTCCCTCTCCCCCTGTTCACAGAATCCACTCTCACTCCCTCTCTCCCTGTCCACAGAATCCACTCTCACTCCCTCTCTCCCTGTCCACAGAATCCACTCTCACTCCCTCTCTCCCTCTCCACAGAATCCACTCTCACTCCCTCTCTCCCTGTCCACAGAATCAACTCTCACTCCCTCTCCCCCTGTTCACAGAATCCACTCTCACTCCCTATCTCCCTGTCCACAGAATCCACCCTCACTCCCTCTCCCCTGTTCACAGAATCCACTCTAACTCCCTCTCTCCCTGTCCACAGAATCCACTCTCACTCCCTCTCTCCCTGTCCACAGAATCCACACTCACTCCCTCTCCCTGTCCACAGAATCCACTCTCACTCCCTCTCTCCCTGTCCACAGAATCCACTCTCACTCCCTCTCTCCCTGTCCACAGAATCCACTCTCACTCCCTCTCTCCCTGTCCACAGAATCCACTCTCACTCCCTCTCTCCCTGTCCACAGAATCCACTCTCACTCCCCCTCTCCCTGTCCACAGAATCCACTCTCACTCCCTCTCTCCCTCTCCACAGAATCCACTCTCACTCCCTCTCTCCCTGTCCACAGATTCCACCCTCACTCCCTCTCCCCCTGTTCACAGAATCCACTCTCACTCCCTCTCTCCCTGTCCACAGAATCCACTCTCACTCCCTCTCTCCCTGTCCACAGAATCCACTCTCACTCCCTCTCTCCCTGTCCACAGAATCCACTCTCACTCCCTCTCTCCCTGTCCACAGAATCCACTCTCACTCCCTCTCTCCCTGTCCACAGAATCCACTCTCACTCCCTCTCTCCCTGTCCACAGAATCCACTCTCACTCCCTCTCTCCCTCTCCACAGAATCCACCCTCACTCCCTCTCCCTGTCCACAGAATCCACTCTCACTCCCTCTCTCCCTGTCCACAGAATCCACTCTCACTCCCTCTCTCCCTGTCCACAGAATCCACTCTCACTCCCTCTCCCTGTCCACAGAATCCACTCTCACTCCCTCTCTCCCTGTCCACAGAATCCACTCTCACTCCCTCTCTCCCTGTCCACAGAATCCGCTCTCACTCCCTCTCTCCCTGTCCACAGAATCCACTCTCACTCCCTCTCTCCCTCTCCACAGAATCCACTCTCACTCCCTCTCTCCCTGTCCACAGAATCCACTCTCACTCCCTCTCCCCCTGTTCACAGAATCCACTCTCACTCCCTATCTCCCTGTCCACAGAATCCACTCTCACTCCCTCTCTCCCTGTCCACAGAATCCACTCTCACTCCCTCTCTCCCTCTCCACAGAATCCACTCTCACTCCCTCTCTCCCTTCCACAGAATCCACTCTCACTCCCTCTCCCCCTGTTCACAGAATCCACTCTCACTCCCTATCTCCCTGTCCACAGAATCCACTCTCACTCCCTCTCTCCCTGTCCACAGAATCCACTCTCACTCCCTCTCCCCCTGTTCACAGAATCCACTCTCACTCCCTATCTCCCTGTCCACAGAATCCACCCTCACTCCCTCTCCCCTGTCCACAGAATCTACTCTCACTCCCTCTCTCCCTGTCCACAGAATCCACTCTCACTCCCTCCTCTCCCTGTCCACAGAATCCACTCTTACTCCTCTCTCCCTGTCCACAGAATCCACTCTTACTCCCTCTCTCCCTGTCCACAGAATCCACCTCACTCCCTCTCCCTGTCCACAGAATCTACTCTCACTCCCTCTCTCCCTGTCCACAGAATCCACTCTCACTCCCTCTCTCCCTGTCCACAGAATCCACTCTCACTCCCTCTCACCCTCTCCACAGAATCCACTCTCACTCCCTCTCTCCCTGTCCACAGAATCCACTCTCACTCCCTCTCTCCCTGTCCACAGAATCCACTCTCACTCCCTTTCCCCTGTTCACAGAATCCACTCTCACTCCCTCTCTCCCTGTCCACAGAATCCACCCTCACTCCCTCTCCCCCTGTTCACAGAATCCACTCTAACTCCCTCTCTCCCTCCACAGAATCCACTCTCACTCCCTCTCTCCCTGTCCACAGAATCCACCCTCACTCCCTCTCCCCTGTTCACAGAATCCACTCTAACTCCCTCTCTCCCTCTCCACAGAATCCACCCACCCTCACTCCCTCTCACCTGTCCACAGAATCCACTCTCACTCCCTCTCTCCTGTCCACAGAATCCACTCTCACTCCCTCCCTCCCTGTCCACAGAATCCACTCTAACTCCCTCTCCCCCTGTCCACAGAATCCACTCTCACTCCCTCTCCCCCTGTCCACAGAATCCACTCTCACTCCCCTCTCCCTCTCCACAGAATCCACTCTCACTCCCTCTCTCCCTCTCCACAGAATCCACCCTCACTCCCTCTCTCCCTGTCCACAGAATCCACTCTCACTCCCTCTCTCCCTGTCCACAGAATCCACTCTCACTCCCTATCTCCCTGTCCACAGAATCCACCCTCACTCCCTCTCCCTGTCCACAGAATCCACTTTCACTCCCTCTCTCCCTGTCCACAGAATCCACTCTCACTCCCTCTCTCCCTCTCCACAGAATCCACTCTCACTCCCCTCTCTCCCTGTCCACAGAATCCACTCTCACTCCCTCCCTCCCTGTCCACAGAATCCACTCTCACTCCCTCTCTCCCTCTCCACAGAATCCACTCTAACTCCCTCTCCCCCTGTTCACAGAATCCACTCTAACTCCCTCTCCCCCTGTCCACAGAATCCACTCTCACTCCCTCTCCCCCTGTCCACAGAATCCACTCTCCTCCCTCTCTCCCTCTCCACAGAATCCACTCTCACTCCCTCTCTCCCTGTCCACAGAATCCACTCTCACTCCCTCTCTCCCTCTCCACAGAATCCACTCTCACTCCCTCTCCCCCTGTTCACAGAATCCACTCTCACTCCCTCTCTCCCTGTCCACAGAATCCACTCTCACTCCCTCTCTCCCTGTCCACAGAATCCACTCTCACTCCCTCTCTCCCTGTCCACAGAATCCACTCTCACTCCCTCTCTCCCTCTCCACAGAATCCACTCTAACTCCCTCTCTCCCTGTCCACAGAATCCACCCTCACTCCCTCTCTCCCTCTCCACAGAATCCACTCTCACTCCCTCTCCCCTGTCCACAGAATCCACTCTCACTCCCTCTCCCCCTGTCCACAGAATCCACTCTCACTCCCTCCCTCCCTGTCCACAGAATCCACTCTTACTCCCTCTCTCCCTGTCCACAGAATCCACTCTCACTCCTCTCACCCTCTCCACAGAATCCACTCTCACTCCCTCTCTCCCTGTCCACAGAATCCACTCTCACTCCCTCTCCCTGTCCACAGAATCCACTCTCACTCCCTTTCCCCCTGTTCACAGAATCCACTCTCACTCCCTATCTCCCTGTCCACAGAATCCACCCTCACTCCCTCTCCCCCTGTTCACAGAATCCACTCTAACTCCCTCTCTCCCTCTCCACAGAATCCACTCTCACTCCCTCTCTCCCTGTCCACAGAATCCACCCTCACTCCCTCTCCCCTGTTCACAGAATCCACTCTAACTCCCTCTCTCCCTCTCCACAGAATCCACCCTCACTCCCTCTCCCTGTCCACAGAATCCACTCTCACTCCCTCTCTCCCTGTCCACAGAATCCACTCTCACTCCCTCCCTCCCTGTCCACAGAATCCACTCTCACTCCCTCTCTCCCTCTCCACAGAATCCACTATCACTCCCTCTCTCCCTGTCCACAGAATCCACTCTCACTCCCTCTCCCCTGTCCACAGAATCCACTCTCACTCCCTCTCTCCCTCTCCACAGAATCCACTCTCACTCCCTCTCTCCCTCTCCACAGAATCCACCCTCACTCCCTCTCTCCCTGTCCACAGAATCCACTCTCACTCCCTCTCTCCCTGTCCACAGAATCCACTCTCACTCCCTATCTCCCTGTCCACAGAATCCACCCTCACTCCCCTCTCCCTGTCCACAGAATCCACTTTCACTCCCTCTCTCCCTGTCCACAGAATCCACTCTCACTTCCCTCTCTCCCTCTCCACAGAATCCACTCTCACTCCCTCTCGCCCTGTTCACAGATTCCACTCTCACTCCCTCTTTCCCTGTCA
>NW_027139157.1:0-19084 GCF_035084215.1 Heptranchias perlo
GTATCCTGGGGTGGAGTTGTTATTATTTATGGTTTATGCAGCTGTCTGTGATTGAATTGTCCTCCTGACTCTGCCCCAGCCGAGGAAGATGGTGGGAATGAGTTCCTTGGAGATTAGCCGGGAAGCCTATCAAAAGTGGGCTCTCCGCGGGACCCTGGGCTGGGCGGGGCCAGACTGGGCTGGGCGGGGCCGGGCTCTCCGTGGGACCCTGGGCCGGGCGGGACCCTGGGCCGGGCGGGACCGTGGGCGGGGCAGGGTGGGGCTGGGTGGGGCTGGGTGGGGCTGGGCCGGGCTTTCCCATGATTGAAGCTGGCTCACCAAAGCTGAAATTTGTTACATTGAGTCTACAGCACAGGTCTATGCCAGTGTTTATTCTCCACACGAGCCTCCTCCCTCCCTACTTTATCTCACCCTATCAGCATATCCTTCTATTCCTTTCTCCCTCATGTGTTTATCGAGCTTCCCCTTAAATCCAACTTTGCCTTTGTTTTTAAGTTTGTCTCTGGAGCCTCATTGATTCTGGGCAGGACTGCTCGCCTTCCAGCTCTGGGTCTGAACCTGGTTCAGACAGAGAGGATGACAGTCTCTTCGTTCTTGAAGATAGTTTGGAGTGATCAATGGATCCAACTGCTCGAAATTGAAACTTTAATTTGGATTCAATGGGTGTTAACTTCGCAATCTCATCGAAGACAGGGAAATGGAGTATGATGTTGGATCATTGGGACAGTGTCGAGGGAGCTTTACTCTGTATCTAACCCTGTACCTGCCCTGGGAGTGTTTGATGGGACAGTGTCGAGGGAGCTTTACTCTGTATCTAACCCTGTACCTGCCCTGGGAGTGTTTGATGGGACAGTGTAGAGGGAGCTTTACTCTGTATCTAACCCGTGCTGTACCTGCCCTGGGAGTGTTTGATGGGACAGTGTAGAGGGAGCTTTACTCTGTATCTAACCCTGTACCTGCCCTGGGAGTGTTTGATGGGACAGTGTAGAGGGAGCTTTACTCTGTATCTAACCCTGTACCTGCCCTGGGAGTGTTTGATGGGACAGTGTAGACGGAGCTTTACTCTGTATCTAACCCGTGCTGTACCTGGCCTGGGAGTGTGTGATGAGCAGAGTTTACCAGTAACCAGTTTCCTGCTCTTGTGTTTATATTGACAGAGCAGTACAAGCTGCTGTGTGACCACATCGAGCAAATGGCTGTGGAGTGAAGCCCGGGAACAAGACACCCTGTTCAACACAGAGCAGCGAGAGCCTCCATCTTAAACTAGTGTCCTTCGAAGTTGCATCTTGCACCACTGGAGACCCCCTGGCACTGAGGTCACCGCGGTTACTCTGGTTACATGGGTGGATGTGCCGATGTTTTCGCCTTGCTTTCCGTTGCCTGGTCCGTCCTGCTGCGTGTTTACGCTGCACACCCACCAGTTGCTTATCGTGCACTCCGCTGGCGGAGGGTCCCGATTGGCCGTTTCACTGACCGCACCCATCTCTTTAACATGACGGTGGATATTGGATTCTCGGTGAATTACACCGTCGGTATCAGGCCGGGTTATAATTACTCCATACAGAGCTGGAATTGGGAAACTCATCTCGAGCGAAAGGTTGGCACAAACTATTTTCGAGTAAAACAGAATCTGTAATGATGGTGAGGAGCATGTTGGCACATCGACCCGTGCTGTACCATAGAGAGCATCCGTCACTGGGGCTCTGCTCTATCTTAACTAGGTTTCTGCTACAGTGGTTAAGGTTGTGCGGGCGCGTCTGTGTGCGGGCGAGTCTGTGTGCGGGCGAGTCTGTGTGCGGGCGAGTCTGTGTGCGGGCGAGTCTGTGTGCGGGCGCGTCTGTGTGCGGGCGCGTCTGTGTGCGGGCGAGTCTGTGTGCGGGCGAGTCTGTGTTCCCATGTTTACCAAAATGAAGTACCAATCGCGTCAGTGTGATGAGTGTTTGCCAGTCTCTCTGAGGGAGGGGTGCCCCAGTGTGGGGGGGGAGTGGGTCCTTTACACAATGTTTACATTTCTTTCTAAGTATGGGAGTGTTTTTTCTATAAATATTACTGTTTTATTCAACACATCGAGCAATGTGAGAAAGGCGGAGACTTTGAGAGATTCGAATGCCTCCGTCCCCCTGTTCCATTCCTGGCCTGTGGGAACAGGCCTGATTTTTGTTCATTTTTTTATAATAAACAGCAGATTGTGGCATTTTGATTTTGGGATGTCCGATCCTCCGAGGACTCCCCATTGGACAAGGTGTGAGAGGGGTTACTCCTGCACCTTGTATAATGCAGCTCAGTAAATCCTGTACAGTGCAGGCCTCCCCTCAGTCCGTGTGTGAGCTGACTGCACAGACTGATTCCTTTATCGTGAAAGTCTACAACCTACTTTCATAGACTAAAGGATCACCTTCCCTTTAAATGACAGCACGAGGCTTTGTGGCAGCTTGATACGTGTTTTGAGGAGAATCCCAGCTTGCGACATCATCTTCTTTCCACCACCAGGGGGTGTCATTACTTCTCCTGCTTGCAGTGTGTTGTGAGAAAGTCTGCGGGAAAACAGAACTCGAGGTAATTGGTGGGATCGTCCTTCCCAAAATACATTGTGCAGAATGAGAAATGGCGGAGTTACTGAGCAGAGGGTTTTTGTTGAGTGAGCTGTCAGACTCTTTTTATGGAATCAGTTCCGTGCTCCATTGGGCAGAATTATCTCACGCTCTGGTCAGAGTAATGATTAATTTCCCAGAACAAGCTGAATGTCGATGACCGTCCTTCCCTCCGTAACCTGCTGTATCTCATCACAGGTCAACTCACAGCTGAATCCTCCCCTATTTAAGTCATTGTGGTGGTGATTTTGCTGCCACTGTTGTATTGTGTATTGTGTACTTTGTAAATATAGTCTCTGTTAGTGATCTATGGGCAGCAGGTCCTCAGATACCTGTAAAGGTGTGATAGTCGCCTTGGTGTTTTCATGCTGATAGATACAGGCGTGAATGAGCTTTGCTGTGCTGGTTAGTGTGGGTATCCCTGTCTGTGGGTCATTCTCATCCCTGTTCTCATTGTAGAGACATGTACCGACAACAGCACACCTGTGGACCAGATGTTGTCCGGCTCCAGGCAGCCACCTGCTCTCCAGTTACACTTGTAGCTGCAGACAGCAGACATCCAGATAGGGCTGTGCTGAAACCAGTTAATCAAGGGTTATATAAGAGTTCCCCCCACCCCCCAGACATAGGGGAGCACCTGTCCCGTGCTCACCACAGCCACAATCTTTGGAGGGCCGAACATGTGAACCAGCCCCCAGCTGCTCCCTGGTGGGATGTATTCGAACTCCAGCATGCATTGCTCTGCTAGCTGCTGTATGAAGTTGTGATCTGACTATTGCTGGTGTCAGTGAGGAGCCCTGCAAGGGTTCGGGCTGAGGCACAGGGTTTGTCAGGTTTGAACGTGCTCACCATAATTTCTCGTGCACCAAAACTAACGAGCACGCCACAAAACCCTGCTATACGCCCCCCGATATCTGGAGAGGACATGGCGTTTAGTGACCTGGAGCTGCATATTGTTAATGGATTGTGCTCAGTAATACAGGGAGGGGGTAAGGGTGGTTCACCACTCACTGTGGCAGGAAGGGTGCTTCAACACAGCACGTTTCACGTCATTCGAACAAGTGCTCTGACTTGAGATAGTCTCTCGGTGGGGGGGAGAAGAGGAAGTCACTCTGTGGCATGGTTTGGATAACGTATCACGAGTTAATTGTGTCCCACTTGAAAAAGGACGTCAGAATCAACTTAAATATATTTTTTTAAAGCCACCGTTGTGTTTTTCGTTAATACTTTTGCCCTTTAAATTGAGGGGAGATCTGAAGGCCCCTCCTCATTGCCCCCTCCATGGTGCCCCACTCCGTTGCCTCCCATTGCAACCCCCCCTCTTCCCAATGCCCTATCACAGTGGGAGCCATGTAGCACAGGTTGAGGTGTGATTGGGTGCTGGTTATGCCTCCTGTGACTTGCTGTACGGTGAATCGTTCTTCCCCAAGGTGTAGATGGGATAGAGTGAGAGGGTCCATCGGTTTTCTGAGCTGCTGAGATCTTGCTTTTCTCCTGTGTGGGGTTACCGTGAACACAGCAGCAATCCGAGGAGTGAAGTTTGGGTCCTGGTCCTCCGAGGAGGCTTTGTGTCATTTCTTTTATCTGTGTGTATATCTTACACACAAAGGTTCCCATTAGAATAATTAAAGGATCAGGATTTCTTGGAAGGAAATTCCACTGTTCGCCTTTAACATAGTAAAACGTCCCGAGGTGCTTCACAGGAGCGATTATCAAACAAAATTTGACACCAAACCACATGAGATATTAGGACAGGTGACCAAAAGCTTGGTCAAAGAGGTAGGTTTTAAGGAGCCTTTTGAAGGAGGAGAGAGAGGCGGAGAGGTTTAGGGAGGGAATTCCAGAGCTCAGGGCCCAGGCAGCTGAAGGCACGGCCGCCAATGGTGGAACAAATAAAATCGGGGATGCGCAAGAGGCCAGAATTGGAGGAGCGCAGAGATTTCGGAGGGTTGTAGGGCTGGAGGAGGTTACAGAGATAGGGAGGGGGCGAGGGGCCATGGAGGGATTTGAACACGAGGATGAGAATTTTAAAATCAAGGCGTTCCCGGACCAGGAGCCAACGTAGGTCAGCGAGCACGGGGGTGATGGGTGAACGGGACTTGGTGCGAGTTAGGATACGGGCAGCAGAGTTTTGCAGCTTCCTGGCGGAGGAGATGTCCTGACAGAGCACTCGCCCCTCCCAGCTACGTTCTGCGATTGGTACCACAGGCGTTTGCTGTCTCTCTCTCTCTCTGTCTGGGTTGGGCAGTAAGGGCCAAGTCTGAGCCCTTCCCCTTTTTCTTGTGAAACTGTTCACCTAGAAAAGATCAAAATAGAAAGCTGAGAAAGTAGCAGAGACACAGCAAGTGGGAAATTAACACCAACAGCTGAGAATGTTTAAAAACTCATGAAAAGCAGAGGATGGGGAGAGATCGACAAAACCATGCCCCTGTTCAAGGGATGAAAACAGAAAATACTGAAGCTCATCAAATCAGGCAGCGACTGTGGAGAAACGGTTAACGTTTCAGGTCAAAGACCTTTCGTCGGAACATTCAAGTTCAGAACATACGTTAACTATTTCTCTCTCCACAGATGCTGCCTCACTTGCTGAGCTTCTCCAGCATTTTGTGTTTTTAGTTCAGATTTCCAGCATCCACATTTTTTTGCTTTTGATTTCACGTTGAAGGGAGATGGTCTGATCCAAGACAGGGTCTTTCCGGTCTGCTTCGAATGGTGGTCGCGACTGTGTATTCTATAATACAGCATCAGCATTGCCGAGATTTAATCCAACAGGAACAATGCAAGGCAGTCTTGAATGTGGAGCAGAGTTGTATTTAGTTCTGTGAAATAATGTGGGATAACTTGTTTTAAATGACTGTTCTGTCCATGTGCCTACAGTGGTGTGTTGATCTGTGAAACTTTGAATAAATTTCCATTTCTCTCTCATTAAACCAGTGAGAAGATTTTGAGAGTAATTTATTTTTTACGTTTATTTCCCTATACAGTATGTTTCTGATCTGCCGGGATAGGTGTCTATAGGTGTCTGGAAGAGTTGTCATCAAACAGGGGACTAAAAAAAGAACCTGCATTTATATAGCTCCTTTCACATCCTCAGGACATCCCAAAGCGCTTCGCAGCCAATGCAGCAGTCACTTTGCACAGTGAGGCGACAAGTGACCAGTTCTGATGAAAGGTTAACAACCTGAAATGTTAACTCTCTCCACAGATGCTTTGTGAGATGTTAATGGAGCTAAATACATTGTACCTTTCCCACGCAAAGTAATTCAGGGCAAAGTGATGGAACCAGAGAGAGTGGACTGCACGGATGAGAGTTCCCCGAGGGATGTAGAATATTGGGCTGGTAACAGAGGGCAGGGGCTGGGTGATGGAACAGGCTGTTCCTCACTGCCCTGTGATGTAAATTGTTGCTTTGGATTTGTATTTGCTTAAAAGACGGAGACTTAAAGAGGATCAGATTCAGATATTTAAAATGATTAAAGGCAGTGACAACATGCAAGTTCATCCTGTTTGAGGTGAACTCAGGGTCACCCATAAAACTGAGGAAGTGGCGACCCAGGACCCAATGTAAATCAGCGGGAATGGGGAGTGAGGTTAGAAGTTTTACTTTTCTCAGAGGGTTATGACTCTTGGAGCAGGTTTCCGGAGGTGGTTTGCAGGGACTGTCTCTGCTAATAGACTCATTTCTAGAAAAGGAGGACGATGAGATGAATCATTCTTGATAATCTGGGGGTTTGGGGACTGGCTGATCGTCTGTGAGGGGTCAGAGAGGAATCCTTGAGAGAGGTTTCCTGAATTGGCCACAGCTCTCAGTTTCTGGTTGTCTGGAGCAGGGGTAGGTACCTGGGGGTGGGCTCAGCAAAGATTAGGGTAAGTGTGAATGGGCCGAATGGCCTGTTCTTGTCAGGTACATAACGTGACCTGTGGTAATCCAGGGGCATCAGTTGGTCTCTCTCTCGGGATGGTCTTCATCCTGTCTATCCAGGGATAGGTGGAGAAACAAGTTTCATCGTTTGGGGGAATGGAGGTTACACATGCCTCCTGTGGGCTGAGAGTTTGTTTCATAGACACAGAGCTGAAAAAACACTGGACAGAGTTTTTGTATAGAATAATTTAATAAAAAATGACAATTTTAATAGTTTCAACTACAATAAAAATTAAACTGTACTTCACTTTATGACAAGCACTAAGACTGTAATCAAACACTGGGATGGAAACAACTTTTTCAAGTAGCTCAGTATAATTTGATTCACAATATTCATTAATAGGTTATGGTACACAATGATTTATCTCAAAACTCATACATAAAGAAAATATAGTTTATATTACAGAAAACCCCTTCATCAAGTTCGTGTAATAAGAACTGCTGAATCCCAATAAATAAATTACGTGTTCACCAACCCCACTCCACCAGGTGTTGTTTCCCCAAATTGAAGGCCCCGTTATATTCCATGTCGGATAGGACCGAGTACCTTAGTTTCTGGTAGCACACGGCTTGATGTGGGTATAATATTGTAACACAGTTAACCAGTTTCATGTAAATGTTAAGCTGGAGGGTTGGCTAATTGAGGGAATGCTTTTCTTCATATTAGGTTCAGACTCTAGCTGCCCACGGTGGTACTGAACCACCTGGTCCAGGAAAGTCCCAGGTTTAATCCTTGGTCTACACTGAGTTAGCTGATCTCAGGGGCTGTGACTTGCCTCAGGGCCCTGGGTGAGGATGGAGGGGAGGAAATGCTCCTTATCACTCCTGCGAGAAAGTGGGGACATCATGTGAGGCCGGGATTGGGCTGGATCATGCTGCCTTCATGGTCAAACAGCCATGTGGAGGGTGACTGAAGAAATTGTCTCTAAAACTGGTCCACCGACCTGATTTGTAAAATATTAATTCATTAATAAGATACTCTAACAGCGCGTGAGACGTTGCTGAAGTGACCAGTGCCTCGTCACACAAGCTGGTTTTTACAGGTGGATGAGGCAGATTCTGTGGTGCAAAGCACCAACTCCTAAGTGATGCGGATTGGTACTTTGTTGGGTTCTTTTTTTTTTCTCCCTTATTCATTCTCGGGATGTGAGCATCGCTGGCAAGGCTGGCATTTATTGCCCATCCCATTTGATATAACCGAGTGGCTTGCTAGGTCACTTCAAAGGGCAGTTAGAGAGTTGGTGCGGGCACTGGAGTCAGGTATAGGCCCAGACTGGGTAAGGACGGCAGGTTTCCTTCCCTAAAGGACATCAGTGAACCAGATGGGATTTTATGACAATCCGACAGTTTTCAGATTTGTTGAATTCAATTTCACCACTTGCCGAGGGAGGGAAACAGACAGAATTTCCAGCAGGAGTCAGTGATCAGGAGGCCGAACGTTGCTCCATCTGAGATCAGTTAACTCGACACTGCGGGGGGCCCAGCTCGCAGAGGGTTGTATTTAACGGTCGGTGGACTATGAGGATTGTGCTTGCTCAGAAAAGATGAATACACAGCTCGTAAAAAAAATTCACTTCACCTGCAGCTGACTCAGTCTTGGTAAAGGATCATGTGTCTGTCGGGTGGGGAGGGGAGAGGAATGGAAAGGGGAGGGAGTGTGGGCAGGAATCACAGCCCAGCCTGATCCTGTCCTCACTCAGTATCGACACCTCTCGCCAGCCCTGGAACTAAACGGGAGCTCCTGCAGCTCCTGGGCTGCGATCAGTGAAGTCAGTATAGGACCTGCTCTTACTACCTCTGTAGTTCTGTGAATTCCCTACTTGCAGCTATTTAGCTCCTTCCTGTGTATTTTGGAAGGAGAAGCAATATAAACAAAATGGTATAATTTTAAAGGGGGTGCACATACACAAATCTTTGAAAGTGGCAGGACAGGTTGGTAAGGCTGTTAAAACATACGGGATTCTTGGCTTTATAAATAGAGGCACAAACTACAAATGCAAGGAAGTTACGCTAAACCTTTATAAATCACTGGATAAATAATTGCAGGGGAGTGGGACTAATTGAAAAACTCTTTCAAAGAGCCGGCACAGGCACGATGGGCTGAATGGCCTCCTTCTGTGCTGCATCATTCCATGATTCAATGGGATGTAAGCACATTCACAGGTGTGACTTATACACCATGTTTTACAGTAAGTATAAACCGCAGTCACAGTGCACCCACCTCATCGTGAAGCCTGCAGACTAAAGGTATGTTTCTGGAGATGGGTCAGCTGCGGCCTCTTGTCCCGGTCCCTGGCACCGTGCCCGTTCACGGCCGGAAGGTGACGAGATATCTGGAGCGGAAAGCGGTTTGTTTCGCCGCTGTTCAAGGACTCAATGAATTGTCCGATTGCCTTCCGCTTCTGGTACCTGGTCCACCTACCTGAGAATTTAATCTGGCTGCAGAAGGGGAAGTATTCGTAGTCACTGCCGTCGGAGGGCGAGGATTCCTCACTGGAGAGGAGCAGGCTCAGGTTGGAGTTTGTTTGCAGCACCATCGCCTGTTCCTCAGCAGCAGCCCGATTGGAGAGCGTCTCTGCTGCTTTCAGTCGTGATCCTCGGGGTCTTTTACGCAGATTCCAGCGTCCTGTGGATGGATTCTGCCCTGATCTCTGCCTGGCACGGTTAGCTGCCACACCCAGCTGGCAATGGCCCCCATCGCCACCTCGAACGTCCCGCCGTAACCCCCACCTCTCAGGCGCCGCAGGTCGACCATTCTGATCGACGGTCAGTCTGAGCAGGAGAACCTTGGGCTGGAAGAGTGGAGAATCTAAAATTCGCTCTTGGACCTCGCGAGACAGAGGAGCTGCTGCCATGGCCTTCAGATCAATGCTGTTTACTGGAGTCTGATCACAGGCCTGGTTTGGTGACGGTGAATTGGAATCAGTTGGGTTAAGTACCGGGCAGCTGGAATGTGTTTGGCCGGGAGGGGTTTTAGCGGGGGGACGAGCAGAGTTTGACCCCGGCCCCGGGGGATCGACGGGTTCGGACTGAGACTCAGTGCCCTCGGTCTGACGGCTGGTCGAGGCCGTCACTGGGCTGGTGCTGTGCAGGTTAATCTGAGATTGCAGTGGGTCGGGAGGGGAGGGGAACAGACGTTCCGCAGAGTGTTCATCGGACGACTGGTCGAAATGTAGAGCAGAGAAGACCAAGCGTTTAACCGATGACCCAATCATGCCCCCATGGTGTTCGCTCCCTCTGCCCTTCGCTGCCGATCCCCGGCCTCTCAGGGGATACACCTTCCTGCTGGGCCCAGGGCTGTATCGATTGGTCCTGCTGATTCGGTTCTCAGTTTCCTTTCCTTCATTTGCAGTTCCAGACAATGGACCTCCTGCTCGTCCCCCTTCGGTCTCCACTCCCCCTTCTCCTCGACGTCTCACACAGCCCCCCTCCCTTGGGTTCTTCACACTTTCAAGGGTTGGGTCAGCTTTGTTGCCTTGTTCCTCCTCCCAGGGCTCGACGGTCAGCTGCTCCGTTCGAGGACAGTGACCTCCATTTAGGACAGATTCGACCGAACAGCTGATCCCAGGAATTCCAGGCTCCATCTCAAAGCTACGCCGACTGGGATCTAAAGCGCAAAATGGATTTAGATGTTTCATCAAGTTGTCAGTGCCTGTTACTTTACATTTTTGTCAGTTTTATGTTCATCAAAGTGAAGACTGTCAGTGTCAGTGTGGCAGGTACAGCATGGTTTAGATACAGAGTAAAGCTCCCTCTACACTGTCCCATCAAACACTCCCAGGGCAGGTGCAGCATGGTTTAGATACAGAGTAAAGCTCCCTCTACACTGTCCCATCAAACACTCCCAGGGCAGGTACAGCATGGTTTAGATACAGAGTAAAGCTCCCTCTACACTGTCCCATCAAACACTCCCAGGGCAGGTACAGCATGGTTTAGATACAGAGTAAAGCTCCCTCTACACTGTCCCATCAAACACTCCCAGGGCAGGTACAGCAGGTTTTGCTGATCATAGATTAGACCCTTCATCTCCGGCCTTTTGCTTTCTCTCGATATTTCCATTACTGAGAAGTCCATTGCTAATCTAGATTTGATAGAGGTATTCAAAATCATGAAAGGTCTGGACAGAGTAGATAGAGAGAAACTGTTCCCATTGGCGGAAGGGTCAAGAACCAGAGGACGTAGATTTAAGGTGATTGGCAAAAGAACCAAAGGTGACATGAGGAAAAACTTTTTTACACAGCGAGTGGTTGGGATCTGGAATGCACTGCCTGAGGGAGTGGTGGAGGCAGATTCAATCATGGCCTTCAAAAGGGAACTGGATAAGTACTTGAAGGGAAAAAATCTGCAGTGCGACAGGGATAGGGCGGGGGAGTGGGACTAGCTGGATTGCTCTTGCATAGAGCCGGCACGGACTCAATGGGCCGAATGGCCTCCTTCCGTGCTGTAACCTTTCTATGATTCCATGTAACTGACTCTGATCATTCTCCCACGGAATCGTTGGTCTTCGCTCTGTTTTAAACCTGATATTTACCGAACCTGCCGACGGAGGAGGTGGTGATGTGCCATGGCAGCACCTCGACCTCCTGTGGCAGCTCTCTGCCTCCTCTTCCCACCTCTGTGTGGACCAGGACCCCAACAAACACTAAACTAGCATTACATAGTCTGTCACTGATCTGATCTCTTACCCCATCCCAAATCTCAACGTTCCCCACTACAAAACCTGCAAACAACGTACATTTTAATCCTATTTTTGATGTGGTTAATGTCCTGAGGTGCCTCACACAGGAGAAAGAGACTCTGAGCAGCAGTAGGAGAGTTAGCCACTGAAAGCAACAGAGAGGTAGGTTTTAAGGAGGCTTCTGAAGGTGTGGGGAGGGGTGGTGAGGGGAGGGGTTCAGGGTTGTGCTGGGGGAAGGCTCTGCACCTGACAGGGGGAAGGTGGGGGAGGTACAGCAGGCTGGTGTCAGGGGAGCCAGGAGCATGAGGCTGGGCCACCGAGCTGGAGGAGACTGCAGTGGAGGCTGTGGGGATATCGGTCGATGGATTTAGAATTAACCACACTAGGGGACTGGGAGGCGGGTGCTGAGGGTCAGGGTGGTGGGTGAGCAGGGCTCAGGGTGGGGGCAGGACGTATGTGACGAAGTTTGGGACTGTCCTGGAGGATCCATTCTTCCAGCTCCTACATCATCCTTCATCTCTTCTGTCACTTTAACAACCTCCTCCTCTTGTCCAATTGAGCCCATCCGCTGTCTTAACTCCATTCTCCGGGTGGGGGATTGGCTAAAAAAACAAACAAATGGAAAACGCAAGAATCGCGTGGAGCCATGGCCTGGGGTGGAGATCGAGTTTCACCCACTCTGGGCTCTCTTTATCTGCAGCTTTTTAAAAATTTCAATCTGAGATGGGCTGATAAGTGGCAAGTGACATTCGCACCAGACAAGTGCCAGGCAATGACCATCTCCAACAAGAGAGAATCTAACCACCTCCCCTTGACATTCAACGGCATTACCATCGCCGAATCCCCCACCATCAACATCCTGGGGGGGTCACCATTGACCAGAAACTTAACTGGACCAGCCATATAAATACTGTGGCTACAAGAGCAGGTCAGAGGCTGGGTATTCTGCAGCAAGTGACTCACCTCCTGACTCCCCAAAGCCTTTCCACCATCTACAAGGCACAAGTCAGGAGTGTGATGGAATACTCTCCACTTGCTTGGATGAGTGCAGCTCCAACAACACTCAAGAAGCTCGACACCATCCAGGACAAAGCAGCCCGCTTGATTGGCATCCCATCCACCACCCTAAACATTCACTCCCTTCACCACCGGCGCACTGTGGCTGCAGTGTGTACCATCCACAGGATGCACTGCAGCAACTCGCTAAGGCTTCTTCGACAGCACCTCCCAAACCCGCGACCTCTACCACCTAGAAGGACAAGAGCAGCAGGTACATGGGAACAACACCACCTGCACATTCCCCTCCAAGTCACACACCATCCCGACTTGGAAATATATCGCCGTTCCTTCATCGTCGCTGGGTCAAAATCCTGGAACTCCCTTCCTAACAGCACTGTGGGAGAACCTTCACCACACGGACTGCAGCAGTTCAAGAAGGCGGCTCACCACCACCTTCTCAAGGGCAATTTGGGATGGGCAATAAATGCCGGCCTCGCCAGCGACGCCCACATCCCATGAACGAATAAAAAAAAATCTCGCTCGCTGGCAAGGCCGACATTTATTGCCCATCCCTTGATGCCCCAAGAAATGGTCGGAACGGAGTGTCTCGCTAGACCACTACAGGGGACAGTTAAGAGTCAACCACGTTAGCATGGGACTGGAGTCACAGAGGCCCAGACCGGGTAAGGACGGCAGGTTTCCTTCCCTAAAGGACATCAGTGAACCAGTTGGGTTTTTACGACAATCTGTCAGCTTCATGGTCACTTTTACTGACACCAGATTTTTTAAACGGAATTCAAATTCTCAGACTACCCCGGGGAGATTTGAACTCACGTTCTCCGGATTATTAGTCCAGTAACTGCACCTTCCTGCTCTCCTGGGGGTGGGGGCCAGGATGGGCTACAGTAAAACACACCAGACTGCTGTTGAACTCACTGCTCGGGTCCTCGCTGTGCTGTTGTCGGATTCGCTGCATCAAAGTGAGGAGAACGTCAGGAACGGCTGTGGAGGGTCCGACCAGTACAGACACGAGGGCCTGTTCCCCCGGGGAGAGGCATCCAACATCCACACAGGTGGCCAGCAGCTGTCGAGGCAACAGGTAGAAAGGAAACAGGGTTTATTTTTTTAAAAAGAGAGAAAACAGGGAACGACAGACCAGTTAGCCTAACATAAGTAGTAGGGAAAATGCTAGAGTCTATTATAAAGGATGTGATAACAGGACACTTAGAAAATATCAACGGGATTTACGAAAGAGAAATCATGTTTGACAAACCTCCTGGAGTTTTTTGAGGATGTAACTGGTAGAATAGATAAGGGAGAACCAGTGGATGTGGTGTATTTGGATTTTCAGATGGCCTTTGATAAAGTCCCACATAAGAGGTTAGTGTGCAAAATTAAAGCACATGAGATTAGGGATAATAGGAACATAGGAACAGGAGTAGGCCATTCAGCCCCTCGTGCCTGCTCTGCCATTTGATAAGATCATGGCTGATCTGTGATCTAACTCCATATACCTGCCTTTGGCCCATATCCCTTAATACCTTTGGTTGCCAAAAAGCTATCTATCTCAGATTTAAAATTAGCAATTGAGCTAGTATCAATTGCCGTTTGCGGAAGAGAGTTCCAAACTTCCACCACCCCTTGTGTGTAGAAATGTTTTCTAATCTCGCTCCTGAAAGGTCTGGCTCTAATTTTTAGACTGTGCCCCCTACTCCTCGAATCCCCAACCAGCGGAAATAGTTTCTCTCTATCCACCCTATCCGTTCCCCTTAATATCTTATAAACTTCGATCAGATCACCCCTTAACCTTCTAAACTCTAGAGAATACAACCCCAATTTGTGTAATCTCTCCTCGTAACTTAACCTTTGAAGTCCGGGTATCATTCTAGTAAACCTACGCTGCACTCCCTCCAAGGCCAATATGTCCTTCCGAAGGTGCGGTGCCCAGAACTGCTCACAGTACTCCAGGTGCGGTCTAACCAGGGTTTTGTATAGCTGCAGCATAACTTCTGCCCCCTTGTACTCCAGTCCTCTAGATATAAAGGCCAGCATTCCATTAGCTTTATTGATTATTTTCTGCACCTGTTCATGACACTTCAATGATCTATGTACCAGAACCCCCAAGTCCCTTTGGACATCCACTGTTTTTAAACTTTTTACCATTTAGAAAGTACCCTGTTCTATCCTTTTTTGGTCCAAAGTGGATGACCTCACATTTGTCTACATTGAATTCCATCTGCCACAGTTTTGCCCATTCATCTAATCTATCAATATCGCTTTGTAATTTTATGTTTTCATCTCCACTGCTGACAATGCCCACCAATCTTTGTGTCATCGGCAAACTTAGATATGAAACTTTCTATGCCTTCATCTAAGTCGTTAATAAATATTGTGAATAATTGAGGCCCCAAGACAGATCCCTGCGGGACTCCACTAGTCACATCCTGCCAATGTGAGTACCTACCCATTATCCCTACTCTCTGTCGCCTTTCGCTCAGCCAACTTCCTAACCAAGTCCGTACTTTTCCCTCGAGTCCATGGGCTTCTATCTTAGCTAACAGTCTCTTATGTGGGACTTTATCAAATGCCTTCTGGAAGTCCATATAAATAATATCCATTGACATTCCCCTGTCCACTTTAGTCACCCCTTCAAAAAATTCAATCAGGTTTGTCAGGCACGACCTACCTTTCACAAATCCATGCTGGCTCTCCCTGATTAACTGAAAATTCTCGAGGTGTTCAGTCACCCTATCTTTAATTATAGACTCCAGCAATTTCCCCACAACAGATGTTAGGCTAACTGGTCTATAATTCCCCGCTTTCCCTCTCTCTCCTTTCTTAAAAAGCGGAGTGACGTGCAATTTTCCAATCTAGAGGGACAGTTCCTGAATCTAGAGAACTTTGAAAGATTACAGTTAGGGCATCTGCAATGTGCTCACCTACTTCCTTTAAAACCCTGGGATGGAAACCATCTGGTCCTGGGGATTTGTCACTCTTTAGTGCTATTATTTTCTTCATTACTGTTGTTTTACTTATGTTAATTTTATCGAGTCCCTGTCCCCGATTCAATATTAGTTTTCTTAGGATTTCCGGCATGCTATCCTCTTTTTCTACTGTAAATACTGATGCAAAGTAATTATTCAACATGTCCGCCATTTCCCCATTGTCAATGACAATATCCCCACTTTCAGTTTTTAAGGGGCCAACACTGCTCCTGACCACCCTCTTTTTCCTAATATAACTATAAAAGTTCTTCGTATTGGTTTTGATATCCTGGCATAGATTGAGAATTGGTTAACAGACAGGAAACAGAGAGTAGGAATAAAGGGGTCTTTTTCGGGGTGGCAGGCAGTGACTAGTGGGGTACCGCAGGGATCAGTGCTTGGGCCCCAGCTATTCACAATATATATCAATGATTTCGATGAGGGAACCGAACGTAATATTTCCAAGTTTGCTGACGACACAAAACTAGGTGGGATCATGAGTTGTGAGGAGGATGCAAAGAGGCTTCAAGGCGATTTAGACAAGTTGAGTGAGTAGCTGCTTCATCAATGACCTTCCCTCCATCATAAGGTCAGAAATGGGGATGTTCGCTGATGATTGCACAGTGTTCAGTTCCATTCGCAACCCCGCAAAAAATGAAGCAGTCCAAGCCCGCATGCAGCAAGACCTGGACAACATCCAGGCTTGGTCTTATAAGTGGCAAGTAACATTAGCACCAGACAAGTGCCAGGCAATGACCATCTCCAACAAGAGAGAGTCTAACCACCTCCCCTTCACATTCAACGGCATTACCATCGCCGAATCCCCCACCATCAACATCCTGGGGGTCACCATTGACCAGAAACTCTACTGGACCAGCCATATAAATACTGTGGCTTCAAGAGCAGGTCAGAGGCTGGGTCTTCTGCGGCGAGTGACTCACCCCCTGACTCCCAAAGCCTTTCCACCATCTACAAGGCACAAGTCAGAAGTGTGATGGAATCCCCTCCACTTGCCTGGATGAGTGCAGCTCCAACAACACTCAAGAAGCTTGACACCATCCAGGACAAAGCAGCCCACTTGATTGGCACCCCATCCACCACCCTAAACATTCACTCCCTTCACCACCAGCGCACTGTGGCTGCAGTGTGTACCATCCACAGGATGCACTGCAGCAACTCGCCAAGGCTTCTTCGACAGCACCTTCCCAAACCCGCGACCTCTACCACCTAGAAGGGACAAGAGCAGCAGGCACATGGGAACAACACCACCTGCACGTTCCCCTCCAAGTCACACACCATCCTGACTTGGAAAATATATCACCGTTCATTCATCGTCGCTGGGTCAAAATCCTGGAACTCCCTTCCTAACAGCACTGTGGGAGAACCTTCACCACACGGACTGCAGCGGTTTCAAGAAGGCAGCTCACCACCACCTTCTCAAGGGCAATTAGGGATGGGCAATAAATGCCGCCTCGCCAGCGACGCCCACATCCCATGAACGTATTTTTAAAAAATACATGGCAGATGCAGTATAATGTGGATAAATGTGAAGTTATCCACTTCGAAAGGAAAAACAGAAAGGCAGAGTATTATTTAAATGGTGATAGATTGGGAAATGTTGATGTACAAAGGACCTGGGTGTCCTTGTACACCAGTCACTGAAAGCAAACATGCAGGTGTAGCAAGCTGTTAGGAAGGCAAATGGTATGTTGGCCTTCATTGCAAGAGGATTTGAGTACAGGAGCAAGGATGTCTTACTGCAGTTATACAGGGGCCTTGGCGAGACCACACCTGGAGAATTGTGTGCAGTTTTGGTCTTCTTACCTAAGAAAGGATATACTTGCCATAGAGGGAGTGCAGCGAAGGTTCACCAGACTGATTCCTGGGATGGCAGGACTGGTCGTATGAGGAGAGATTGGGTCGACTCGGCCTGTATTCACTCGAGTTTAGAAGGACGAGTGGGGATCTCATTGAAATGTAATTAAATTCTGACAGGGCTACAGACTGGATGCAGGGAGTGATGTTTCCTCTGGCTGGGGGGGGCCAGAACGAGGGGTCACAGTCTCAGGATACGGGGTAGGACATTTAGGACTGAGATGAGGAGAAATTTGTTCACTCAGAGGGTGGTGAACCTGTGGAATTCTCTACCACAGAAGGCTGTGGAGGCCAAGTCACTGAATATATTTAAGAAGGAGCTAGATAGATTTCTAGACACAAAAGGCATCAAGGGGTATGGGGAGAGAGCGGGAATATGGTATTGAGATAGAGGGATCAGACATGATCATTTTGAATGGTGGAGCAGCTCGAAGGGCCGAATGGCCTACTCCTGCTCCTATTTTCTATGTTTCTATTCGGGATGAGTCACGACGTGCCGTCCCAGCTGACCCTCAACAGCATCGCGTCGGGAACAGTTTGTGGGGGCGACCTGGTTTTTTTTTAATTCATTCATTCATGGGATGTGGGCGTCGCTGGCGAGGCCCGGCATTTATTGCCCATCCCTAATTGCCCTTGAGAAGGTGGTGGTGAGCCGCCTTCTTGAACCGCTGCAGTCCGTGTGGTGACGGTTCTCCCACAGTGCTGTTAGGAAGGGAGTTCCAGGATTTTGACCCAGCGACGATGAAAGGAACGGCGATATATTTCCAAGTCGGGGATGGTGTGTGACTTGGAGGGGAACGTGCAGGTGGTGTGTTGTTCCCATGTACCTGCTGCTCTTGTCCTTCTAGGTGGTAGAGGTCGCGGGTTTGGGAGGTGCTGTCGAAGAAGCCCTTGGCGAGTTGCTGCAGTGCATCCCGTGGATGGTACACACTGCAGCCACGGTGCGCCGGTGGTGAAGGGAGTGAATGTTTAGGGTGGTGGATGGGGTTACTGTGCTATGCCCCCCATCACCTCCCATCACACTCCCTCCTGCAGAGAGTAGCAGGTGTAGCAATATGGCAGGGGGGGGGGGGGGGGGGGGGGAAGACAGCTTCTGTAAACCCACCCCCCAACCTCTGACTTTCAGATGACACGGAGCTCACGGAGAGCGGGAGATATTGCTCGAGACTGTACAAACGACAAGTGCTGTGTCTGTGTGGAGATGAATAAATACTCGCCTCTGTGCCCTCTGGGCTGGTGATGTACGGTAAAAATAACAAAAAAGAGAGTTTGAGATCCTCCGTGTACATTTTACAACCAATTAACCATCAGCTTATGCACAGCTTCATACTACCGTAAAAAGTGGACAAATTGTATCTGTATATAACTCGCTCTCCTGGTGAGAGTGAAGCTTATACACAGGACGTTTAGTTACGCAGAATCATGGACAGAAGGAGTGGTTTCTCCGGGGGGATGTTTCTCTCTGCCGGTTACCTGATCAATCCTGGGCTGGGGCAGGATGGACTCCAGCCTCTCTAGAAATTCCCACAGCAGTTTCTGAGCGGCAATCATGAACAGGTCCACCGTACTCCTTCTCCAGCTCATCCTTCAGAGAACAAATACCAGTCAGTTCACCCTCACCTCCAACCCGATCACAGGCACACGGAGCAGGCGCTGAGCTGGGGACCCCGAGGAACAGAGGCCTTTCAGGCAATATTAACTAAAGCCACGGGGAGAGAGCCGCTTCAACTCACCGAGCTCACAATCGAAGGGCAACGTGAGGGGGGTTTGAGGCCTGTACTGGATTCACATATTCAGCACTCGTGCCTCTGAATCAGAAGGTCATGGGTTCAAGTCCCACTCCGGAGACTCGAGCACATAATCCAGGCCGACACTCTCAGTGCAGGCACCGAGAGAGTGTCACACTGTCGGAGGGGCCGTCTTTCGGATGAGACGTTAAACCGAGGTCCCGTCTGCCCTCTCAGCTGGATGTAAAAAATCCATGGCACTATTCAAAGAAGAGCAGGGGAGTTCTCCCCGGGGTCCTGGGCCGATA
>NW_027139158.1:0-19061 GCF_035084215.1 Heptranchias perlo
AACTTGTATATACAACTCTCTAATCGTTCATCCAGGTCATTGGTGAAAAGCTGAGGCCTCAGTATAGATCCTGGGGAACACCACTGTCACATCCTGCCAGTCAGAGAGCATTCCCTTTATCCCTACTCTCTGTCTCCTGCGTCCCAACCAATTACCAACCCACATCCCAAGTTTACCACCAATTCCATGCACTTTTATTTTTGCTAATAATCTCTGGTATGGAACCTTATCAAATGCCTTCTAGAAGTCCATCGAGACAATATTCATCGACATTCCCCTATCCACAACATTAGTGGCCTACTCAAGAAATTCAGCTAGATTAGTCAGACCTGACCTACCCATCACAAATCCATGCCCAAGGGCTGAGTCACTCTGTACCCAATGACAGATTCTAGCGACTTCCCCACAACTGATGATACACTGACCGGTCTGTAATTTCCTGGTTTCTCTCTCCCACCCTTCTTAAATAATGGATTGACAATTGCAATTTTCCAATCCTCAAATTTGGAGAGTTTTGGAAAATCAGACCATCGCATCTACAATTTCCTCACCTACTTCTTTTAATACCTTGGGGTTGAAACCATCAGGTCCTGGAGATTTGGCCATCTTAAGTCTCATTATTTTCTCCATTACCATTTTTTTAAACTTATGCTAAATTGAATAAGTTCTTCCACTTAACTTATTTTTAGGTTCCCTTGTATCGCTGGCATTCTGTCCTCTTTCTCCACTGTGAAAACTGATGCGACATCCTCATTTAACAAGTCTGCCTTATTGTCGATTACAGTATCACCTACGTCTTTTGCTTTTTAGGGGTTCTGTATTGTACCAAATACTCCTTTGACTACTTCCCATTGTAGGTTTACCCGTTAACAATTCAACCCAGTTTACTGTGGTCAGATTATATTCTCATCCCTTCAAAGTTTGCCTCACTTAAGTTTAAAACCTTGGTTTGAGACTCTCCTTTCTCCCTCTCAAACTCTATCATATTATGGTCACTATTTGCAAGAGGTTCCCTTACCGTCAGATTGTTAACTAATTCTGGTTAATGACTCATCACAATCTAGTGTGGCCTGTTCTTGTCAGTTCTAACACATTTCATTCTAGAACAATGCCCTGAACACACTAGAAGTCCATTGCCTTCACTACATGAGCTGTTCTGCTTCTCCCAGTCTGTGGGAAAATTTAAATCTATTATAACCACATTGGGTTTTTTTATTTGCTCCCCTGATTTCTGTATTTATACATCCCCCCCTCCCGCAAATCAGGAGGTCTATACATAATGCTTACCGAAGTCTTGCATCCTTTGCTGTTCCTTAACTCTACCCATGTTTCCACTGCTTGATGACCCTGGCTTAAATCCCTTCTTTCCACTGCTGTAATATGTTTATCAATATTGCTAACCCCCATCCTTGCTCAATCTTTTCTAACGATCCTATAGCCTGGAATATTTAGCTCCCAATCGTGCCCACCCAGCTTATAGCCAAGGTCTCTCTAATGGCTACTACATCATACCTTTTAAGCTGAGTTTATGATTGTAATTTGTTTGTTTTATCCCTTATGATGCGTGTATTTGCATACAGAACTCCTGGGTAACTGTCCCCACCGTGCCCATACATCCTGTTGGTGTTTCTCGCACACTTTTAAAATGAACACACTTTTCCTTATTTTTCATCACTCCTGCTTTATTGTTACTTCCCGTACTTTGTTCTGAACCTGGATTATTTACATGATCTTTATCACTTTTTGTATTGTGACCTTTGCTTCCATCCCTTCTTTTTCTATTATTTCTACTCGAACTCTCCCCCACTTTATTAGTTTAAAGTCCTTTCTTTAGCCCTATTTATACTTTCAGTTGGGACCTTTGTCCCAGCCTGGTTTAGGTGCAGCCCGATCCAGTGATACAGCTCCTTCCTGTGTTCACTTGCTCGTTGTTTGTTTAAGAAAGCCAGTTAATAGTTTTAAACCTAACACGAGATCTGATGAGGAATTCCACCAAAGGCATAAGATAATTTCTAGTAGCTAAAGACATTAATTAGAAGGTTTTCCTGCTTATTATCCTAGTGAAGACTCTCGGAGGTAGATATTGGGACTCACCTCTACGTCCTGGGAGCAGAGCTCCTGGCTTGACCTTCTCAGTAACCTCTTCCCACTGGTGGTGGAGGTGTTGCCTGGAAGGCTTTCTGCCCCCTGGGGCGGGCGGGCGGGCGGAGAGGATCACTGCACGTAATTCAGTCCCTATTACATCACCACACGTAAATCCAACCCTTATTACATCACCGCACATAAACCCAGTCCCCATTATATCACATGTAAATACAGCCCCCATTACATCACCGCATGCAAATTCAGTCCCCATTACATCACCACGTGCAAACTCAGTCCCCATTACATCACCACATGCAAACTCAGTCCCCATTACATCACCACATGCAAACCCAGTCCCCATTACATCACCAAATGTCAACAGTCCCCATTACATCACCACGTGCAAACTCAGTCCCCATTACATCACCACATGCAAACTCAGTCCCCATTACATCACCACATGCAAACTCAGTCCCCATTACATCACCAAATGTCAACAGTCCCCATTATATCACTGCATATAAACACAGATCTCATTACATCACCGCCTGTAAAACCAGGCCCCATCACAGCACTCCATGTTACCCCAGTTCCCATTACATCACTGCATTTAAACACAGTCCCCAGTACATCACTGGATATAAACACGGATCTCATTACATCACCACGTGTAAAACCAGTCCCCATTACATCACCACATGTGAACACAGTTCCCATTACATCACTGTGTGTAAACCCAGCCCCATTACATCACAACATGTAAACCCAGTCTCCATTACATTGCTGCATGTAAATACAGTCCCCATTACATCACTACACGTAAACACAGCCCCTCTTACATGACCGCAAGAAGACACAGTCCTCATTACATCACGACATGTAAACACAATCCTCATTACATCAGTGTGTGTAACACCCAGTCCCCATTACATCACCGCACGTAAACCCAGTCCCCATTATATCACTGCATGTAAACACAGTCCTCGTTAAGTCACCGCATGTAAACCCAGTCCTTATTACATGCCGCATGTAAACACGGTCCCCATTACATCACCACATGTAAATATAGTCCCTATTACATCACTGCATGTAAACCTAGTCCCCACTATCTCACTGTGTGTAAACACAGTCCCCATTACATCGCCGCCTGTAAAACCAGTCCTCATTACATCGCCGCATGTAAATACAGACCTCATTACATCACTAGATGTAAACACAGTCTCTGTTACATCACCGCTCAAAAACCCAGTCCCCATTACATCACTGCACATAAACCCAGTCTCCATTACATCACTGCCTGTAAACACAGTCCTCGTTACATCACCTCATGCATCTCCAGTGCTGAGATCAGCTAACAGCACAGACTGAGTTTGGAACTTCTGCCCCTCCTGGTCAGTATGACTCAGTCTCACTGCATTAGCCACCTGATCCATTGAAGAAACTACTATTACATTTATAAAGTCAAACAATCTTTATCAAATAATTAAGCAACTTTTCTGCATTTTATTTTATCCTAAATCATACTTAGCATGAAAACACACACATGTGTACTCACTCACACTCACACCCCTCCCAGTGCTCACTCTCTGCTGTGTTAAGTCCTACCACTAAAAACTCAAAAGGTTTCAACTTGTTTTGAACTGAATTCTTGTTTCCTTTTCTTACCTTATTTATAACATTAAAATTAATTTCTGTTTTCCTTTACAAATCAAAACAAAAGTGCTGAAATTGAAGAACTTATTGCAGAGTCTGAGAACTTTAGTCCTTTTATTTCCTTGTTCTAAGTGGTTCATTGACCTGAGGCTCACATACCTGTGTCAGAACCTGGGCAGCTCCTGCCAGACAAACACAGACCACGATAACCTCTCACGCTAAGGGGCAAACTTACCAATGTTGTTCAGAGTTTATTGAACTGGTATTGGCTGCTCACTCCTTTCGACCTGATCACTTCCTTACACGTCCCCAGATCGTCCTGAGTTTCACAATAGCAGGTGCAAACTCTCATAGTTACACCTGTCTCCAAGACACAGATTGCTTGGTCACATCGCCACTCCCTGAACCCGGCCTGATAGGGCACTGCCACCTGTTGGACCAGGCTGCCATTACAGCACATTGCTCTTAAAGTGGAACTCCACCTAGTACAGTTATGCTCACTCATCCATAAAGGCTCCCATCATATTATTTAACTGGATCTTTAAGGAATCGGAACTTCAAGGGGTATGGGGAGAGAGCAGGAATATGGTATTGAGATAGAGGATCAGCCATGATCATATCACCTCCTGACTCCCCAAAGCTTTTCCACCATCTACAAGGCACAAGTCAGGAGTGTGATGGAATACTCTCCACTTGCCTGGATGAGTGCAGCTCCAACAACACTCAAGAAGCTCGACACCATCCAGGACAAGGCAGCCCGCTTGATTGGCACCCCATCCACCACCCTAAATATTCACTCCCTTCACCACCGGCGCACAGTGGCTGCAGTGTGTACCATCCACAGGATGCACTGCAGCAACTCGCCAAGGTTTCGACAGCACCTCCCAAACCCGTGACCTCTACCATCTAGAAGGACAAGAGCAGCAGGCACATGGGAACAACACCACCTGCACGTTTCCCTCCAAGTCACACACCATCCCGACTTGGAAATATATCGCCGTTCCTTCATCGTCGCTGGGTCAAAATCCTGGAACTCCCTTCCTAACAGCACTGTGGGAGAACCTTCACCACACGGACTGCAGCGGTTCAAGAAGGCGGCTCACCACCACCTTCTCGAGGGCAATTAGGGATGGGCAATAAATGCCGGCCTCGCCAGCGACGCCCACATCCCATGAACGAATAATAAAAAAATATTGAATGGCGGAGCAGGCTTGAAGGGCTGAATGGCCTACTCCTACTCCTATTTTCTACGTTTCTATGTTTTTACCCACTATCCCACCCAGACACCATTGAATGTGTTGGTAACTGTGTGAGGAAATTCTTCCTGACATCTGCTTTAAATTGTCCATTCTCACTAGCTTTTGTCTATGGCCCCTTGTTCTGATATTCTGGCAGTACCTTTAAGTACTGCTCCGGATTAACCTTATTGGTGCCATTTAATAACTTGTCTTCTTCTATAAGGTCCCTTCTCTCTCGCCTGATTCAAGCCTCCAGAGCCCCAGTTTCTCAATCCTTGCTCCCAACCTCCAGGCTCCTCCCTGCACTGCCCTCACTGAATGTTTCTAGGACTGAGCACAGTACTCAGGTGAGCTTTGTCCGGGACCCCGTAAGGCTTAAGGGGGTAATTTTAACATTTATGATCAGTCGAAAAATGGGTGATAGCGAATGTCCATTGTACATCTCGCTCGATTGGAAAAGAAAATCAGGAGAGATGTCAATTGGGCAGGTGGTTCGATATCACCCGTTTATTGTCCAGTGATATAAACTAACCTGATCCCCTGAGTGCGACAGACTCTGGCATTCTGCTTCTTGCTGCTCCACACAAGCTGATACGTTCATCACCAAATATAATGTTCTCCCCGTCCCAGCCCACTTCACCTGTAGTAATTTCTGCATCCTCGGACAGGACCCAGTAAAACAATGGAATCCATTATCAGGAGTAAACTTGAAGATCATCTGAACTAGGACAACCCAGTAAACAGCGGCCTACACCAGTTTAGACAGGGCAGATCCTGCCTGATCTACCTCCCCGATTTCATTAAGGAAACAGCAAGCAATTAGGAAAGCACATGGCATGTTGACCTTCATTGCAAGGGGATTGGAGTGCAAGAGTAAGGAAGTCTTACTACAATTGTACAGGGCTTTGGTGAGACCTCACCTGGAGTACTGCATATAGTTTTGGTCTCCTTATCTAAGGAAGGATATACTTGCCTTAGAGGCGGTGCAACGAAGGTTCACTAGATTGATTCCTGGGATGAGAGGTTTTTGTCCTTTGGGGAGAGGTTGAGTAGAATGGGCCTATACTCTCTGGAGTTTAGAAGAATGAGAGGTGATCTCATTGAAACATATAAGATTATGATGGGGCTTGACAGGGTAGATGCTAAGAGATTGTTTCCCCTGGCTGGAGAGTCTATAACTAGGGGGCATAATTGCAGGATACAGGGTCGGCCATTCAAGACTGAGATGAGGAGGAGTTTCTTCACTCAGAGGGTTGTGAATATTTGGAATTCTCTACCCCAGAGGGCTGTGGATGCTGAGTCACTGAATATATTCAAGGCTGAGATAGTTAGATTTCTTGACTCTAGAGGTATCAAGGGATATGGGGATCAGGCAGGAAAGTGGAGTTGAGGTCGAAGATCAGCCATGATCTGATTGAATAGCAGAGCAGGCTCGAGGGGCCATGTGGCCTACTCCTGCTCCTATTTCTTATGTTCTTATGTCCTTATGATTCGCAAGTTGGCTGTGGTAAATCTTACAATGTGTAATTTGATAAAATTCATCATGAAAGGTTACTAATTAAGCTCAAAGCTGTGGGGATTCAGGACAAAACTTGGGGGCATGGATAAGAAATTGGTTGAAGCATAGAAAACAATGGGTAGAGGGTAGTGCCAGGGTGGAGGGAGGTGGCATGCCCCATGGCTCGGTATTGAGTACAGTGCTGTTCCTAATTTGCATCAATGCAAATAGGTCAGATTTACAGATGATACCAAATTCGGAGAGTCAGTGGAATCAAAGGACACAGTCCAGAAACTACAGAATGAGCTAAATAATATATATGAGTGGGTCAAACAACAGCAGATGAAATTTAATGCAATCAAGTGTAAAGTAATGGACATGGGAATGTGTGATTAAACGTACTCTGATTAATGTCGAAATGGCAAAAGGGAGAAGTTGAATGAAACCCGGGAATCTTAATGGACTCAACATTCAACATGAATCAGAAAGGTTTATCTTATATCAACAGGAAAGGTCCCTCATGGCAGACTGGTCAGGAAAGTAAAAGCCCATGGGATCCAAGGGAAAGTGGCAAGTTGGATCCAAATTTGCTCAGTGGCAGGAAGCAAAGGGTAATGGTCGATGGGTGTCTTTGCGACTAGGAGGCTGTTTCCAGTGGGCTTCTGCAGGGCTCAGTACCAGGTCCCTTGCTTTTTGTGTTATATATTAGTGATTTCGACTTAAATGTAGGGGGCATGATCAAGAAGTTTACAGATGATACAAAAATTGGCCATGCGGTTGATAGTGAGGAGGAAAGCTGTGGACTGCAGGAAGATATCAATGGACTGGTCAGGTGGGCAGAAAAGTGGTAAATGGAATTCAATCCGGAGAAGTGTGAGGTAATGCATTTGGGGAGAGCAAACAAGGCAAGGGAGTACACAATAAATGGGAGGATACTGAGAGGTGTAGAGGAAGAGAGGGACCTTGGAGTGAATGTCCACAGATCCCTGAAGGTAGCAAGACAGGTAGACAAGGTGGTTAAAAAGGCATACGGGATACTTTCCTTTATTAGCCGAGGCATAGAATATAAGAGCAGGGAGGTTATGCTAGAACTGTATAAAACACTAGTTAGGCCACAGCTTGAGTACTGTGTACAGTTCTGATCAAGACATTTCAGGAAAGATGTGATTGCACTAGAGAGGAGATTTACGAGGATGTTGCCAGGACTGGAGAATTTTAGCTATGAGGAAAGATTGGATAGGCTGGGGCTGTTTTTCTTAGAACAGAGGAGGCTGAGGGAAGATTTAATTGAGGTGTATAAAATTACTAGGCCTCCTTGGTGCCTCACTCGGTCAAATGCTGCCTTGATGTCAAGAGCAGTCACTCTCACCTCACCTCTGGAATTCAGCTGTTTTGTCCATGTTTGGACCAAGGCTGCAATGAGGTCTGGAGCCGAGTGGTCCTGGCGGAACCCAAACTGAGCATCGGTGAGCAGGTTATTGGTGAGTAAGTGCCGCTTGATAGCACTGTCGACGACACCTTCCATCACTTTGTTGATGATTGAGAGTAGACTGATGGGGCGGTAATTAGTTGGATTTGACCTGCTTTTTGTGGACAGGACATACCTGGACATTTTTCCACATTGTCCGGGGGATGCCAATATTGTAAGTGTAGTGGAACAGTTTGGCTAAGGGTACGGCTAGTTCTGGAGCACAGGACTTCAGTACTACAGCCGGGATGTTGTTGGGACCCATAGTCTTTGCTGTGTCCAATGCACTCAGCCGTTTTTAGATATCGCATGGAGTGAATCGAGTTGGCAGAAGACCAACATCAGTGATGGTGGGGACATCTGAACCCCCAATATAACTGAACCCCCAATATAACTGAACCCCCAAATATAACTGAACCCCCAAATATAACTGAACCCCCAATATAACTGAACCCCCAAATATAACTGAACCCCCAATATAACTGAACCCCCAAATATAACTGAACCCCTAATATAACTGAACCCCTAATATAACTGAACCCCAAATATAACTGAACCCCTAATATAATTGAACCCCTAATATAACTGAACCCCTAATATAACTGAACCCCAAATATAACTGAACCCCTAATTTAACTGAACCCCTAATATAACTGAACCCCCAAATATAACGGAACCCCCAAATATAACTGAACCCCTAATATAATTGAACCCCTAATATAACTGAACCCCTAATATAACTGAACCCCCAAATATAACTGAACCCCTAATATAACTGAACCCCAAATATAACTGAACCCCTAATTTAACTGAACCCCTAATATAACTGAACCCCCAAATATAACGGAACCCCCAAATATAACTGAACCCCTAATATAATTGAACCCCTAATATAACTGAACCCCTAATATAACTGAACCCCCAAATATAACTGAACCCCTAATCTAACTGAACCCCTAATCTAACTGAGCCCCTAATATAACTAAACCACCAATGTAACTAAACACCAAATTTAACAAAGTGGGGCTGATTTTCGGATGGGAGCGGGTGCATTGGGGGCGGGGGGGCCCTAAAATTGTGCAAATCCGGAGTGGGTTCAGAGCCCGGCTCCAACCCGCTGACTGCCGGTTCCCCAGTGACGCGTTCAGGTGCGTGCGGCCTCCCAAATGCGGGAGTCCTATTGGTAATTAAAGCCGGCGGGATGATCATTTCCATAGATTTACAGATAGTTAAAGTACTTCAGATACTTAATTGAGTAGACACTTCGGCAGGGGTGCAATTTTGCAGGATCCTCAGTGTGTTTCCCGTGCTGTGGGGAACACTCCCTATTGGAGCAGACGTGCTTCAGTCAGCAGCCAGTGGGAGATGCAAATGATTATTTGACAGGTGGGGAGAAAAGGCCATTTATTGCAGCAGGGCACTCTGTCACTTCAGACAAAGTTTTGGCTGCAAGACCTTTGTGTTTTCACTCAAAATTCTTACTTTCCACCCAAAACTCTGCTGTACAAACACATTTACCTACATTGCGGGCCCCCTCACTCACACCGTCAGGATGGGGGGCACCATGGCTGCATTCATCACTTCATCCGAGGACGAGCAACATCACCAGTCTCGCCAGGCACGGTGTCCACCTCCGCCACGTGGAGCTCCACAACACAGTGCTGTGCCACAGGCACTTGCACAACAGCAGAGAGGGCAACAACAGAGAGAGCTGCGTTGCAGGAGGCACTACCCTCGCCACAGGGTCTACAGACCTGGACCTCACTGAGGAGCAGTGCATACGGAGGCTCAGAGTCAGTCGCCAGATAGTCGCAGTCATCTGCAGCCTGCTTCATGCCGAGCTGCTCCCGGCTGGGCCCGAGCAGCATCTCCTTGCCTGTCACTGTCAAAGTCACCACTGCCCTCAAACTCTCCGCCTCCGGATCATTCCAGGATGCCACTGGGGACATCGTCGGGGTCTCTCAGTCGTCTGCACACAAGTGCATAAGGCAGGTCACCGACGGCTTGTTTTTCAGGGCCTCGCATTACGTCAACTTCCCCATGGACGACCTCAGCCAGACGGAGAGGGCAGTGGGATTCCACGCTGTGTCTGGCTTCCCACGGGTGCAGGGTGTAATCGATTGCACCCATATAGCAATACGAGCACCTCCACACGAGCCAGGACTGTTCATCAACAGGAAGGGCTATCACTCCATCAACACTCAGCTCGTTTGTGACCACCGCAAGAGATTCCTTCACGTGTGCGCCAGATACCCTGGCAGCTGCCATGATTCCTTCATCCTCCGGGAGTCCAACATCCCGCCCCTCTTCCACGCACCCAACACCCGCTAGGGCTGGCTCCTCGGGGACAAGGGATTCCCCCTGCACACGTGGCTCATGACACCTCTGAGGAACCCCATCACCGAGCAACAGCGTCGATATAACGACAGCTACATCACTACCAGGTCTACAATTGAGCATTCTATAGGGCTGCTCAAGATGCGCTTCAGGTGCCTTGATCGTTCTGGGGGAGCGCTTCAATACGCACCAGACAGAGTGGGACGCATTATAGTCGTGTGTTGTGCCCTGCACAACATGGCACAACAGAGAGGGGGGCCGCTGGAGGAGGCCCCATCCACATCTGCCACCCACAGTGAGGAGGAGGAGGAGGAGGAGGAGGAGGAGCAACCCATGGGCAGAACAGCGGCTCACCTGGCTGCTCGTGAGGCCAGGAAGTCACTGATATGTGAACGGTTCTCCAAACATCAGACAGTGTGAAGAGTCCAGTCGTCACACCACCTGGATAGAGGAGTGGCCACACCGCCCCCTCCCGTCTCCCTGCACAAAACAGTCCTGTAACTACACACACACCCACTGTAGAGTGACCCAATGGGTGGCATCAAGTGTGGGTGTTCATGGTGAACCTCATGAAAGGGACTTATTACAGAAGCCAGTCAAGAATGGCCAAGACGTGGCAGTATTGGTGACAATAATAATATTTAATGTGCATTTAAGAAAAAGCAAATATAAATAAAAAACATGACCAACCGTCAAACACCCTGTGCATCCCCTTCGTGCTCACAAAACCTTCGCCTTTCGCTTCCGACTACTTCTACGTGGTGCATCCCCTGTGGCTGCAGCAGAGGTAGTGACAGGTTGGCTCATGTTCATGCCCTGACCGATTAGATGCTTTGGGCCTACGCCCTCTGGGTTTCGGTGCCCATGAGGGCCCCTCCAAAGACTGCTCCACCTGCACCTGTGCAGGGGCAGACTCGGCCACCTGGAGAGGAGGCAGCATTGTGGGTACTGGTTGAGAGGGGGGCAAAGGGTGAGATGTGGGAGCGCTTTGAGTGGCGTCCCCACTTCCATGTCCCCTTTCACCATCATCCCTCTCGTGGGCCAGGCCCACATCACTCCTACTACCCTGCTGGACAACAGTTTTGAGGACATGTGTGAAGCCTTGTAAGGCCAGTGCTAGTGTATCTGCCTGCCTGTTTAAGGCAGCAGAATATTGTTCGCCCTGAGTCTGAACGGCCATTGTCAGGGCCTGAATGGACTCATTGGTGAGCCGTGCTTGAAGCTCGATGGAGGCTAGCCTTCTCTCCATCGCAGACATTCCCGCACTTACCCGTGACAGTATCTCAGAGATGCTCTCACGTCCCTGTGACACTATCTCAGAGATTCCCTCCTGTACCTGTGCCACCATTCCACTCATGCAGGAGTTGGACTCCTCCATCCTCTGCGCGATTGTGGAGAGTGCGTGTGGCACCTGTTCCAGCACCTTGCAAATGTGCTGCTGCCCCTCGATCATTCTCCTTTTAATGGATGGCCCCCAGGGTTCAGCATCTGTGTCCAGCTGAGCAGAGCCTGGAGAGGAGTGCTCCCACCGACGAGGACTCTCCACAGCTGCCCCTGCCACCAGTGTCTGCTCGTGCTCACATGTGTGTGGTGACTCACCATGAGCAACCCCAACTAACTGCGGACGGGGACCCATCGAGGTGCGTGTAATCTCCGCTGGTGGATGGCTCGCTCAGATGTGACGGTGCCCCGGCCTCTGAGGAATCGCCCTCCGCCGTCACGGCGGTCGCTGAAGGCCCTGTAAAAGAACAGTGGACAATATTAAGCATGGTCACAGATGTTGAGGTGCTGAAGATGGCAAGGCATGTTAACATCAATTCATATTGTGTGTGATGAATGTTAAAGTTCTGTCACCGGATGTTTGTCGGGTGCCAGTCTCTGCGTCCCCGACGGACAGGCACTCGAGGGTGCGGCTCAGCTCCAGCGCCTCCTGGTCCGCGACTATGAACAGGATGACCTGTTGTGGCCCCCCTCCGGTCCTCGCCCTCTCCCATGCATTCTGGGCTCTCTTCTCCTCTAAGGGGAAAAAGTACAGACTCGTGAATGAGTGATGGTGACGTGGCCAACCGATGAATGCATTAGTTTGGGTGCGGCTGACCGTGAATTAGATGCATCAGAGGGTGAGTATGAGACAGAGCCATGACATTGTATGAGGATTGGGTTGAGTGATAGTGGTGGGATGAGTACGAGGGAGGTGAGGAAGTGGTGAGGAAGTGCAGGTAAGTTGAGGATGAGCTTTGAGTGGGTGTGAGGAGTGATGTGATAGAGTAGTGTGGGCAGTGCAGAATGAGTTGGGGGGTGGGGGCGGTGATGTGGAAGTTGGAATGTAGGAGACTGAGTAAGTGTACTCACTTTGGCTGACCTGGTTAGGTCATTGAAGAGCTTCCTGCACTGGATCCAGGTGCGGGAGATGTTGCTGCTGCTGGTGACCTCCTCTGCCACCTTGAGCCAGGCCTTCTTGGTGGCAGAGACAGGCCACTTCCTCCCGTCCACCGGGTAGAAGACATCCCTCCTCCTCCTCACCCCATCCAGTAGCACCTGGAGTGAGGCATCACTGAATCTAGGAGCCGCCTCTCCCCTGTGCTCCTAACAGTAGCTACACTGTAAGGCAAAATATAAATCAGGAAATAAGGGGGGCTTGTAAAAAAGGTAATGCAATAATCATGGGCTATTTTAACTTTCACATAGATTGGACAAATCAAATTGGCAAAAATAGCCCTGAGGAGGAGTTCATAGAGTGTATTCAGGATCTGTTTCTTAGACCAATACATCGGGGAACCAACCAGGGAATAGGCCATTTTGGATCTGGTAATGGGTAATGAAACAGGATTAATTAATGATCTCAAAGTAAAGGATCCCCTGGGAAGCAGTGATCATAACATGATAGAATTTCACATCCAGTTTGAGAGCGAGGATCTTGGGTCTGAAACTATTGTATTAAACTTAAATAAGGGCAATTATAAAGAAATGAGGGCGGAATTGGCGAAAGTGGACTGGGTAAACAGATTAGATGGTAAGATGGTGGATAAGCAGTGGCGAACATTTAAAATGATATTTTATTACAACAAAAATATATCCCTGTGAGGAGGAAAGACTCCACAAAAAGAGTGAACCAACCATGGCTAACTAAAGAAATCAAAAAACTAAATTCGCACCCCAATACGCCAACATTTTCATGCACAAGTTCGAGCAGGACTTCTTCACTGCACAGGACCTCCAACCAACGCTTTACACCAGATACATTGACGACATTTTCTTTCTATGGACCCACGGTGAGGAATCACTAAAGAGACTGCACGATAACATCAACAAGTTCCATCCCACCATCAAGCTCACCATGGACTACTCCTCAGAATCAGTTTCTTTCTTGGACACACGAATCTCCATCAAAGACGGGCACCTCAGCACCTCACTCTACCGTAAGCCCACGGACAACCTCACGATGCTCCACTTTTCCAGCTTCCACCCTAACCACGTCAAAGAGGCCATCCCCTATGGACAGGCCCTGCGAATACACAGGATCTGCTCAGACGAGGAGGAACGCTATGGACACCTACAGACGCTGAAAGACGCCCTCGTAAGAACGGGATATGACGCTCGACTCGTCGATCGACAGTTCCGACGGGCCACAGCGAAAAATCACATAGACCTCCTCAGAAGACTAACATGGGACGCAACCAACAGAGTACCCTTCGTCGTCCAGTACTTCCCCGGAGCAGAGAAACTACGCCATGTTCTCCGCAGCCTTCAACATGTCATCGATGACGACGAACACCTCGCTAAGGCCATCTCCACACCTCCACTACTCGCCTTCAAACAGCCACCAAACCTCAAACAGACCATCGTTCGCAGCAAATTACCCAGCCTTCAGGAGAACAGCGTCCACGACACCACACAACCCTGCCACGGCAACCTCTGCAAGACATGCCAGATCATCGACACAGATATCACCATCACACGAGAGGACACCACCCACCAGGTACATGGTTCATACTCCTGTGACTCGGCCAACGTTGTCTACCTCATACGTTGCAGGAAAGGATGCCCCGGAGCATGGTACATTGGCGAGACCATGCAGACGCTGCGACAACGGATGAACGGACACCACGCAACAATCGCCAGACAGGAGGGTTCCCTCCCAGTCGGGGAACACTTCAGCAGTCCAGGACATTCAGCCACTGATCTTCGGGTAAGCGTTCTCCAAGGCGGCCTTCGAGACACACGACAACGCAAAATCGTCGAGCAGAAATTGATAGCCAAGTTCCGCACCCATGAGGACGGCCTCAACCGGGATCTTGGGTTCATGTCACGCTACACGTAACCCCACCAGCGAATAAAAGTTATCTGTTTTTAATACAACGGGACATTCTCTGTCTTTCTCTTCCTTTCGGATGTTTCTCCCTCTCTCTGTCTGTCTTTTGTTCTGGCCGTTTGTATATTCGGTGGTCCTGTAGGTAACATCTCTCTGTCTGAACACTTTGATTGCCTTGACCACGGGCAGTTGGAGAGATTATCTGTAATCACCAGGTATTGTTCTCTGAATATAAATGCGAAACGTTCAAGGAATCCCACTCACTCACCTGACGAAGGAGATAATCTCCGAAAGCTTGTGATTTTCAAATAAAACTGTTGGACTATAACCTGGTGTTGTAAGATTCTTTACATTTGTCAACCCCAGTCCATCACCGGTATCTCCATATTAAAGAAATCAAGGATGGGATCAGGTTAAAAGAAACAGCATACAACATGGGAAAGATTACTGGTAAGCCTGAAGATTGGGAAAACTTTAAAAACCAGCAAAGGATGACTAAAAGAATAATAAAGAGGGAGAAAGTAAATTATGAGAGTAAACTAGCAAGAAATATAAAAATTGACAGTAAAAGCTTCTACAAGTATATAAAAAGGAAGAGGGTAGCTAAAGTAAACATTGGTCCCTTAGAGGATGAGACTGGGGAAATAATAATGGAAAACAAGGAAATGGCAGAGGAATTGAACGGATATTTTGTATCTGTCTTCAGTAGAAGACACTAATAATATACCAATAATAGTGGAAAATCAAGGGGCAAAGGGGAGGGAGGAACTAAAAACAATCACTGTCACTAGAGAAAAAGTACAAGGTAAACTAATGGGTCTAAAGGCTGACAAGTCCCCTGGACCTGATGGCTTGCATCCGAGGGTCTTAAAGGAAGTGGCTACAGAGATAGTGGATGCATTGGTTGTAATCTTCCAGAATTCACTAGATTCTGGAAAGGTCCCAGCGGATTGGAAAACCGCAAACGTAACACCCCTTTTCAAGAAGGGAGTGAGACAGAAAGTAGGTAACTACAGACCAGTTAGCCTAACATCTGTCATTGGGAAAATGCTAGAATCCATTATTAAGGAAGTAGTAGCAGGACATTTGGAGACTCATAATACAATCAAGGAGAGTCAACATGGTTTTATGAAGGGGAAATCGTGTCTGACAAATTTATTAGAGTTCTTTGAGGAAGTAACGGGCAGGATGGATAAAGGGGAACCAATGGATGCAGTATATTTGGATTTCCAAAAGGCATTCGATAAGGTGCCACATAAAAGATTACTGCACAAGATAAGAGCTCATGGTATTGGGGGTAATATACTGGCATGGATAGAGGATTGGCTAACTAACAGAAAACAAAGAGTCGGGATAAAAGGGTCTTTTTCAAAATGGCAATCTGTAACTAGTGGGGTGCCGCAGGGATCAGTGCTGGGACCTGAACTATTTACAATATATATCAATGACTTGGATGAAGGAACAGAGTGTCTTGTGGCCAAATTTGCTGATGATACAAAGCTAGGTGGAAAAGCAAGTTGTGATGAGGACACAAAGTGTCTGCAAAGGGATATTGACAGGATAAGCGAATGGGCAAAAATTTGGCAGATGGAAAATAATGTGGGAAAATGTGAAGTCATCCACTTTGGGAGGAAAAATAAAAAAGCAAAATATTATTTGAATGGAGAAATACTACAAAATGCTGCGGTACAGAGGGATCTGGGTGTCCTCGTACATGTAACACAAAAAGTCAATATACAGGTGCAGCAGGTGATCCGGAAGGCAAATGGAATATTGGCCTTTATTTCTAGGGGGAAGTCATGCTCCAACTGTACAGGGTGCTGGTGAGACCACACCTGGAGTACTGTGTACAGTTCTGGTGCCCTTATTTGAGGAAGGAAATTCTTGCATTGAAGGCAGTTCAGAGAAGGTTCACTAGGTTGATTCTGGGTATGGAAGGGTTGTCTTATGAGGAAAGTTTAGAAGAATGAGAGGAGATTTTATTGAAACATACAAGATTCTGAGGGGACTCGATATGGGTAGATGCCTAGAGAGTTGTTTACCACCTTATGGGGGGTAATTTGTAAATCAGTGGGGCATAGTACTTCAGATTCAGTGGGTCGCCCGTTTAGAAGGAAATGAGGAGGAATTGTCTTCTGAAGAGGTCGTGGAATCCTTGGGAATTTCTTTACCCCAAAAAGCTGTGCAGGCTGAGTCATTGATTACTATCTAGCGGTGTGTGTATGAATATTTTTGATCAGCAAGGGAGTCAAGGATTTGGTTGGAAAGGGCGGGTAGTGTGGAGTTGAGGTAAAATCAATCAGATCATGATGATCACTGAGATTGAGGCAGGCTCGAGGGGCCGTATGGCAGGCCTACTCCTGCTCCTATCTTCTTACGAGTCTCTTATGGTGCTGTACTGCTTCCATTAGTTCTATTTTAGTGTTTTCGCTCAGAAGCAGCCAATTGTGAGACAGCCCTTTTAAATAGTAGATCTCCTCCATCTGACAGCCAGTGATGCAGGTGTTGCATGTCCGCACCACTGCGCAGGTTGTTTGTCAACCAAAACCCGAGAAGCCAATTGTTAAGTTGGCTCCAATTTACCCGTGAGTCAGCATGGGGAGACAGACAGTTTTGATTATTGGTTGTGGGGTTACCCAGCGCCTCCACATCGCCCCCCCCTACCTCCGTGCCATCCGCCTCACCTCTAATATCGGGCCACTGAGATTAACTTATAACTGTGCCCCTATTGAATTGAGCCCTATTAATACAGAATCAGACGCCTCATGTAACAACCCACAATATAACTGAAATGAATGTAAATATAACTGAGCCCCTAATATGATCTGAAAACAACTGAGTTGGCCTCAGCATGGAGTATTGTGTCCAATTCTGGGCACCGCACTTTAGGAAGGATGTGAAGGCCTTAAAGAGGGTGCAGAAAAGATTTACTAGAATGGTTCCAGTGATGAGGGACTTCAGTTATTTGGATAGACTGGAGAAGCTGGGGTTGTTCTCCTTAGAGCAGAGAAGGTTAAGAGGAGATTTGTTAGAAGTGTTCAAAATCATGAAGGGTGTAGATAAAGTAAATAAAGAGAAACTGTTCCCATTGGTGGAAGGGTCGAGAACCAGAGGACACAGATTTAAGGTCTTTGGCAAAAGAACCAAAGGAGAAATGAGGAAAAACTTTTTTTATGCAGTGAGTTGTTATGATCTGGAATGCACTGCCTGAAAGGGCGGTGGAAGCAGATTCATGGCTTTCAAAAAGGAATTGGATAAATACTTGAAGGGACAAAATTTGCAGGGCTACAGGGAAAGAGCGGGAGAATGGGACTAACTGGATTGCTCTTACAAAGAGCCAGCACGGTCTCGATGGGCCGAATGGCCTCCTTCTCTGTTGTAACCTTTCTATGATTCTATAATTCTATTATTCTATAATCTAATATAACAACTCCCAATATCACTAAGCCCTGATCTAACTAAGCCTTTAATAGAACTAAATCACAGATATAACAGAACTACTCATATAATGAGCCCTAATATATCTAAGCCTCCAATCTAACTGAGCTCCTAATAAAACAGAACCCCTAATATAAATGCAGGTACAGCTTAACAGCACAATGCCAATCCAGGAACTGTATTACTGCACAATGGCTATCCAGGAACAGTATTAAAGCACAATGCCTATCCAGGAACAGTATTACAGCACAATGCCTATCCAGGAACAGTATTACAGCACAATGCCTATCCAGGAACAGTATTACAGCACAATGGCTATCCAGGAACAGTATTAAAGCACTATGCCAATCCAGGAACAGTATTAAAGCACAATGCCTATCCAGGAACAGTATTACAGCACAATGGCTATCCAGGAACAGTATTACAGCACAATGCCTATCCAGGAACAGTATTAAAGCACTATGCCAATCCAGGAACAGTATTAAAGCACAATGCCTATCCATGAACAGTATTACTGCACAATTTATTATTCAGGAACAGTATTACAGCTCAATGACTATCCAGGAACAATATTAAAACACAATGCCTATTCAGGAACAGTGGTACAGCACAATGCTTGTCCAGGAACAGTAATACGACACAATGCCTATCCAGGAATAATATTAAAGCACAATGCTTATCCAGGAACAGTAATACGACACAATGCTTATCCAGGAACAGTATTACAGCACAATGTCTATCCAGGAATAAGACCAGGAACAGCAAAATGTCTATTCAGGAACAGTATTACAGCACAATGATAACCCAGGAACAGTATTACAACACAATGCCTATCCAGGAAGAGTAATATGGCACAATGTCTACCCAGGAACAGTATTACAGCAGAATGTCTATCCAGGAGCAGTATTGCAGCACCATGCCTTTCCAGGAACATTATTACAGACAAATATCTATTGAGGAACAATATAACAGCACAATGTCTACCCAGGAACAATATTATAACACAATGCCTATCCAGGAACAGTCTTACAG
>NW_027139159.1:0-19007 GCF_035084215.1 Heptranchias perlo
TGAGGGAGGGGGGGGGGAGAGACGGGAAAGGGAGGGAAGGGGGGGGGAGAGACGGGAGAGGGAGGGGGGGGGCGAGAGACGGGAAAGGGAGGGAGGGGGGGGCGAGAGACGGGAAAGGGAGGGAGGGGGGACGAGAGACGGGAAAGGGAGGGAGGGGGGACGAGAGACGGGAAAGGGAGGGAGGGGGGACGAGAGACGGGAAAGGGAGGGAGGGGGGACGAGAGACGGGAAAGGAGGGAGGGGGGGACGAGAGACGGGAAAGGGAGGGAGGGGGGACGAGAGACGGGAAAGGGAGGGAGGGGGGACGAGAGACGGGAAAGGGAGGGAGGGGGGACGAGAGACGGGAAAGGGAGGGAGGGGGGGCGAGAGACGGGAAAGAGAGGGAGGGGGGGGCGGGAGAGACGGGAAAGGGAGGGAGGGGGGGGGAGAGACGGGAAAGGGAGGGAAGGGGGGGGGGGGGAGAGACGGGAGAGGGAGGGAAGGGGGGGGGGGGGAGAGACGGGAGAGGGAGGGAAGGGGGGGGAGAGACGGAAAGGGAGGGAAGGGGGGGGGGGAGAGACGGGAGAGGGAGGGAGGGGGGACGAGAGACGGGAAAGGGAGGGAGGGGGGGACGAGAGACGGGAAAGGGAGAGAGGGGGGGACGAGAGACGGGAAAGGGAGGGAGGGGGGGGCGAGAGACGGGAAAGGGAGGGAGGGGGACGAGAGACGGGAAAGGGAGAGAGGGGGGACGAGAGACGGGAAAGGGGGGGAGGGGGGGGACGAGAGACGGGAAAGGGAGAGAGGGGGGGACGAGAGACGGGAAAGGGGGGGAAGGGGGGGACGAGAGACGGGAAAGGGAGGGAGGGGGGGACGAGAGACGGGAAAGGGAGGGAGGGGGGGGACGAGAGAAGGAAAGGGAGAGAGGGGGGGGGGGGGGAGAGACGGGAAAGGGAGGGAGGGGGGGGGGGGAGAGACGGGAAAGGGAGGGAGGGGGGGGGGGGAGAGACGGGAAAGGGAGGGAGGGAGGGGGGACGAGAGACGGGAAAGGGAGGGAGGGGGGACGAGAGACGGGAAAGGGAGGGAGGGGGGGGACGAGAGAAGGGAAAGGGAGAGAGGGGGGGACGAGAGACGGGAAAGGGAGAGAGGGGGGGACGAGAGACGGGAAAGGGAGAGAGGGGGGGACGAGAGACGGGAAAGGGAGGGAAGGGGGGGGGAGAGAGACGGGAAAGGGAGGGAGGGGGGGGGGGAGAGACGGGAAAGGGAGGGAGGGGGGGGCGAGAGACGGGAAAGGGAGGGAGGGGGGGGACGAGAGACGGGAAAGGGAGGGAGGGGGGGGACGAGAGACGGGAAAGGGAGGGGGGGGGGGGGGGCGAGAGAGACGGGAAAGGGAGGGGGGGGGGGGGGGGGGGAGAGACGGGAAAGGGAGGGAGGGGGGGGGGGGAGAGACGGGAAAGGGAGGGAGGGGGGGGGGGGAGAGACGGGAAAGGGAGGGAGGGGGGGGGGGGGGGAGAGACGGGAAAGGGAGGGAGGGGGGGGGGGGGGGGAGAGACGGGAAAGGGAGGGAGGGGGGGGGGGGGGAGAGACGGGAAAGGGAGGGAGGGGGGGGGGGGAAGAGACGGGAAAGGGAGGGAGGGGGGGGCGAGAGACGGGAAAGGGAGGGAGGGGGGGGGGGGAGAGACGGGAAAGGGAGGGAGGGGGGGGGGGAGAGACGGGAAAGGGAGGGGGGGGGGGGGCGAGAGACGGGAAAGGGAGGGAGGGGGGGACGAGAGACGGGAAAGGGAGGGAGGGGGGGGACGAGAGACGGGAAAGGGAGGGGGGGGGGGGGGAGAGAGAGACGGGAAAGGGAGGGAGGGGGGGACGAGAGACGGGAAAGGGAGGGGGGGGGGGGGCGAGAGACGGGAAAGGGAGGGAGGGGGGGACGAGAGACGGGAAAGGGAGGGAGGGGGGGGACGAGAGACGGGAAAGGGAGGGGGGGGGGGGGGGAGAGAGAGACGGGAAAGGGAGGGAGGGGGGGGGGGGGGAGAGACGGGAAAGGGAGGGAGGGGGGGGAGAGACGGGAAAGGGAGGGGGGGGGGGGGGGGGAGAGACGGGAAAGGGAGGGAGGGGGGGGGGGGGAGAGACGGGAAAGGGAGGGAGGGGGGGGGGGAAGAGACGGGAAAGGGAGGGAGGGGGGGGCGAGAGACGGGAAAGGGAGGGAGGGGGGGGGGGGAGAGACGGGAAAGGGAGGGAGGGGGGGGGGGGGAGAGACGGGAAAGGGAGGGAGGGGGGGGAGAGACGGGAAAGGGAGGGAGGGGGGGGGGGGGGGGAGAGACGGGAAAGGGAGGGAGGGGGGGGGGGAGAGACGGGAAAGGGAGGGAGGGGGGGGGGGGGAGAGACGGGAAAGGGAGGGAGGGGGGGGGGGGGGAGAGACGGGAAAGGGAGGGAGGGGGGGGGGGGGAGAGACGGGAAAGGGAGGGGGGGGGGGGGGGGAGAGACGGGAAAGGGAGGGGGGGGGGACGAGAGACGGGAAAGGGAGGGGGGGGGGACGAGAGACGGGAAAGGGAGGGGGGGGGGGGACGAGAGACGGGAAAGGGAGAGAGGGGGGGACGAGAGACGGGAAAGGGAGGGGGGGGGGGGGGAGAGAGAGACGGGAAAGGGAGGGAGAGGGGGGGGAGAGACGGGAAAGGGAGGGAGGGGGGACGAGAGACGGGAAAGGGAGGGAGGGGGGGACGAGAGACGGGAAAGGGGGGGAGGGGGGGTGAGAGACGGGAAAGGGAGGGAGGGGGGGACGAGAGACGGGAAAGGGGGGGAGGGGGGGTGAGAGACGGGAAAGGGAGGGAGGGGGGGCGAGAGACGGGAAAGGGAGGGTGGGGGGGGGGGCGAGAGACGGGAAAGGGAGGGAGGGGAGGGGGGGGGAGAGACGGGAAAGGGAGGGAGGGGGGGGGGGGGGGAGAGACGGGAAAGGGGGGGAGGGGGGGACGAGAGACGGGAAAGGGAGGGAGGGGAGGGGGGGGGAGAGACGGGAAAGGGGGGGAGGGGGGGACGAGAGACGGGAAAGGGAGGGAAGGGGGGGGACGAGAGACGGGAAAGGGAGGGAGGGGGGGACGAGAGACGGGAAAGGGAGGGAGGGGGGGGCGAGAGACGGGAAAGGGAGGGAGGGGGGGACGAGAGACGGGAAAGGGAGGGGGGGGGGACGAGAGACGGGAAAGGGAGGGAGGGGGGGACGAGAGACGGGAAAGGGAGGGAGGGGGGGGGCGAGAGACGGGAAAGGGAGGGAGGGGGGGGGGGCCAGGAAGGACGAGAAACACGAGCAGCGGCCGCAGGATCAGCGCGTGCCCGAGCGAGGGGGACCGGGGGACCACCCTACCAGTTCTTGTACTTGGCCAGCCGGCTGACCACTCCCTCCTTCTCCAGCACGGCGAAGATGGCCTCGTTCTCCGCCCACGAGCCGCTGCAAAGGTGCAGGTCCTGGGGCTGGCAGAGACGGACGCTGGACTCGATGAACTCCCTCACCCCGGGGGCCAGGCGCCCCAGCTCGCCATTCAGCACCGGCACGGAGTGGGCCGATCGGTGGGGGGCGGGCGGAGACCGTCTCCGCGAGGGGCAGGTCAGGCGTCTGAGCGAGATGGACGGCCACCTGGGAAAGAAACAAAGAGAGAGAGAGAGAGGGTCAGACTTCCACGGGAAAGAGATGGAAAGCTCACATATATACATGATGTGGAGATGCCGGTGATGGACTGGGGTTGACAATTGTAAACAATTTTACAACACCAAGTTATAGTCCAGCAATTTTATTTTAAATTCACAAGCTTTCGGAGATTTTCTCCTTCCTCAGGCAAATGTTTCAAGATCTCCTTGAAGCCTACGCATTTATACATATTGAACAATACATGGTGTTTACAGACTGCCCCTGCAACTGCCCGTTGCCAAGGCAATCACCGTGTTCAGACAGAGAGGTGTTACCTGCAGAACCCCCGAATACACATTCAACAAAAAAACAAACAGGGAAAAAAAACAGAGAAAAAAAAAACACAGAGAGAGGCAGAAACATCCGGAAGGCAGAGAGAGCCAGCAAATGACCCATTATATTAAAAACAGATAACATTTGTTCGCTGGTGGGGTAACGTGTAGCGCGACATGAACCCAAGATCCCGGTTGAGGCCGTCCTCACTTGGCTATCAATTTCTGCTCGACGATTTTGCGTTGTCGTGTGTCTCGAAGGCCGCCTTGGAGTACGCTTACCCGAAGGTCGGTGGATGAATGTCCATGACTGCTGAAGTGTTCCCCGACTGGGAGGGTTCATGTCGGGGAACACTTCAGCAGTCATGGACATTCATCCACCGACCTTCGGGTAAGCGTACTCCAAGGCGGCCTTCGAGACACACGACAACGCAAAATCGTCGAGCAGAAATTGATAGCCAAGTTCCGCACCCATGAGGACGGCCTCAACCGGGATCTTGGGTTCATGTCGCGCTACACGTTACCCCACCAGCGAACAAATGTTATCTGTTTTTAATATAATGGGTCATTTGCTGGCTCTCTCTGCCTTCCGGATGTTTCTGCCTCTCTCTGTGTTTTTTTTTTCTCTGTTTTTTTTCCCTGTTTGTTTTTTTGTTGAATGTGTATTCGGGGGTTCTGCAGGTAACACCTCTCTGTCTGAACACGGTGATTGCCTTGGCAACGGGCAGTTGCAGGGGCAGTCTGTAAACACCATGTATTGTTCAATATGTATAAATGCGTAGGCTTCAAGGAGATCTTGAAACATTTGCCTGAGGAAGGAGAAAATCTCCGAAAGCTTGTGAATTTAAAATAAAATTGCTGGACTACACATATATACAGAGGGAGATTGATAAAGGTGAGACTGGGTACAGTGAGAGAGAGAGAGAGAGAGAGAGAGACACCAACAGAGGGAGATTGATAAAGGTGAGACTGAGTACAGTGATAGAGAGAGAGAGAGAGAGAGAGACACCAACAGAGGGAGATTGATAAAGGTGAGACTGAGTACAGTGATAGAGAGAGAGAGACACCAACAGAGGGAGATTGATAAAGGTGAGACTGAGCACAGTGAGAGAGAGAGAGAGACACCAACAGATGGAGATTGATAAAGGTGAGACTGGGTACAGTGATTGAGAGAGAGAGACACCAACAGAGGGAGATTGATAAAGGTGAGACTGGGTACAGTGATTGAGAGAGAGAGACACCAACAGAGGGAGATTGATAAAGGTGAGACTGAGTACAGAGATAGAGAGAGAGACACCAACAGATGGAGATTGATAAAGGTGAGATGGAGTACAGTGATTGAGAGAGAGACACCAACAGAGGGAGATTGAGAAAGATGAGACTGAGTACAGTGAGAGAGAGAGACACCAACAGAGGGAGATGGATAAAGGTGAGACTGAGCACAGCGATAGAGAGAGAGAGAGAGAGACACCAACAGAGGGAGATTGAGAAAGATGAGACTGAGTACAGTGATAGAGAGAGACACCAACAGAGGGAGATTGATAAAGGTGAGACTGGGTACAGTGATAGAGAGAGAGAGAGACACCAACAGAGGGAGATTGATAAAGGTGAGACTGAGCACAGCGATAGAGAGAGAGAGAGAGAGACACCAACAGAGGGAGATTGAGAAAGATGAGAATGAGTACAGTGAGAGAGAGAGACACACCAACAGAGGGAGATTGAGAAAGATGAGACTGAGTACAGTGAGAGAGAGAGACACCAACAGAGGGAGATTGATAAAGGTGCGATGGAGTACAGCGATAGAGAGAGAGACACAAAAAGTCAACATGCAGGTGCAGCAGGTAATCCGGAAGGCAAACGGAATATTGGCCTTTACTTCTAGGGGGATGGAGTCCAAAAGCAGGGAAGTCGTGCTCCAACTGGACAGGGTGATGGTGAGACCACACCTGGAGTCCTGCGTCCAGTTCTGGCGCCCTTATTTAAGGAAAGACATACTTGCATTGGAGGCAGTTCAGAGAAGGTTCACTCGGTTGATTCCGGGTATGGAAGGGTTGTCTTATGAGGACAGATCGAACAGGTTGGGTCTTTACTCATTGGAGTTCAGAAGAATGAGAGGAGACCTCATCGAAACATACAAGATTCTGAGGGGACTCGGTAGGGTAGATGCTGAGAGGACGTTACCCTTCATGGGGGAATCTAAAACCAGGGGGCACAGTCTCGGAATGAGGGGTCGCCCGTTTAAGACGGAAAGGAGGAGGAATTTCCCAGAGGGTCGTGAATCTTTGGAATTCTTTACCCCAAAAAGCCGCGGAGGCCGAGTCATCGAATACACTCGAGGCCGAGTTAGACCAATTTTTGATCAGCGAGGGAGTCAAAGGGAGGGAAAGTGGAGTTGAGGTGAAAATCAGATCAGCCGTGATCTCATTAAATGGCGGAGCAGGCTCGAGGGGCCGAATGGCCTACTCCTATCTCTTATGGTATTATTATCACTCCTCAGCCTTCCCTTTGAGGGAAAAAGAGCCCCAGCCTGTTCAGCCTTTCCCGATAGTGAGATTACAGTCCCAGGAGCTGGTCCCGAGTCCCCTCCTTAGCAACGCTTGCAACAAGTTTCACCGATCAAAGTCCTTATCGCTCACAAAACGGTTGCTCCTTCATCGCAAAAGAAAACCCCGTCAAAAAGGAACGTTTCGTTCCTCATCATTCGCAGTCAGCTAGCATCCTCTTAAGGGGAACTTCCCCCTCCACTCTCCGACAATTTACGTCCGGTAGCAGCTTCTTGGAGCGCGGTTCCCAGCAGGAAGGATTCTCTCTCTCTCTCTCTCTCTCTCACTGTCTCCTCCGAGTCAGAGGGTCCGTGGGTTTGAGCCCCGCACACACTCCAGAGACTCGAGCCCCGTAATCCAGGGCCGACGCTCCCCGGTCGCCCAGGAACTGAGGGAGGGCCGGTGCCGAGGGAGCGCCGCGCCGTCGGAGGGCCGGTGCCGAGGGAGCGCCGCGCTGTCGGAGGTGCCGTCTTTCGGGATGAGGCGTTAAACCGAGGGCCCCGTCTGCCCCTCTCGGGTGGGATGTAAAAGATCCCACGGCCCACTATTGGAAGAAGAGCAGGGGGGAGTTCTCCCCGGGGTATCCTGGGGCCGATATTTATCCCTCAAACAAACATCACTAAAAAAAGATAGGAACATAGGAACAGGAGTAGGCCATTCAGCCCCTCGTGCCTGCTCCGCCATTTGATAAGATCATGGCTGATCTGTGATCGAACTCCATATACCTGCCTTTGGCCCATATACCTGCCTTTGGCCCATATCCCTTAATACCTTTGGTTGGCAAAAAGCTATCAATCTCTGTATTTAAATACAGACACACATTCCCGACACACACACACCCTCACACTGCCTGTACAGACACGTTACCTACACACACACACCCCCTCGCACTGCCTGTACAGACACGTTACCTACACACACCCCCTCGCACTGCCTGTACAGACACGTTACCTACACACACCCCCTCGCACTGCCTGTACAGACACGTTACCTACACACACCCCCTCGCACTGCCTGTACAGACACGTTACCTACACACACCCTCGCACTGCCTGTACAGACACGTTACCTGCACACACCCTCGCACTGCCTGTACAGACACGTTACCTGCACACACCCTCGCACTGCCTGTACAGACACGTTACCTACACTCACCCTCACACTGCCTGTACAGACACGTTACCTACACACACCCTCGCACTGCCTGTACAGACACGTTACCTACACACACCCTCGCACTGCCTGTACAGACACGTTACCTACACACACCCTCGCACTGCCTGTACAGACACGTTACCTACACACACCCTCACACTGCCTGTACAGACACGTTACCTACACACACACACACCCTCGCACTGCCTGTACAGACACGTTACCTACACACACCCTCACACTGCCTGTACAGACACGTTACCTACACACCCCCTCGCACTGCCTGTACGGACACACATTACCGACACACACCCTCGCACTGCCTGTACGGACACGTTACCTACACACACCCTCGCACTGCCTGTACGGACACGTTACCTACACACACACCCTCGCACTGCCTGTACAGACACGTTACCTGCACACACCCTCACACTGCCTGTACAGACACGTTACCTGCACACACCCTCGCACTGCCTGTACAGACACGTTACCTACACACACACCCTCGCACTGCCTGTACAGACACGTTACCTACACACACCCTCGCACTGCCTGTACAGACACGTTACCTACACACCCCCTCACACTGCCTGTACAGACACGTTACCTACACACCCCCTCACACTGCCTGTACAGACACGTTACCTACACACACCCTCGCACTGCCTGTACAGACACGTTACCTACACACCCCCTCACACTGCCTGTACAGACACGTTACCTACACACACCCTCGCACTGCCTGTACGGACACATTACCTACACACACCCTCGCACTGCCTGTACAGACACGTTACCTACACACACCCTCACACTGCCTGTACAGACACGTTACCTACACACACACACCCCCTCGCACTGCCTGTACAGACACATTACCTACACACACACACACACCCTCGCACTGCCTGTACAGACACATTACCTACACACACCCCCTCACACTGCCTGTACGGACACGTTACCTACACACACCCTCACACTGCCTGTACAGACACGTTACCTGCACACCCCCTCACACTGCCTGTACAGACACGTTACCTGCACACACACCCTCACACTGCCTGTACGGACACATTACCTACACACACCCCCTCACACTGCCTGTACGGACACGTTACCTACACACACCCTCACACTGCCTGTACAGACACGTTACCTGCACACCCCCTCACACTGCCTGTACGGACACGTTACCTGCACACACCCTCACACTGCCTGTACAGACACGTTACCTGCACACACCCTCACACTGCCTGTACAGACACGTTACCTACACACACACACACCCTCGCACTGCCTGTACAGACACGTTACCTACACACACCCTCACACTGCCTGTACAGACACGTTACCTGCACACACACCCTCGCACTGCCTGTACAGACACATTACCTACACACACCCCCTCACACTGCCTGTACGGACACGTTACCTACACACACCCTCACACTGCCTGTACAGACACGTTACCTGCACACCCCCTCACACTGCCTGTACGGACACGTTACCTGCACACACCCTCACACTGCCTGTACAGACACGTTACCTGCACACACCCTCACACTGCCTGTACAGACACGTTACCTACACACACACACACCCTCGCACTGCCTGTACAGACACGTTACCTACACACACCCTCACACTGCCTGTACAGACACGTTACCTACACACCCCCTCGCACTGCCTGTACGGACACACATTACCGACACACACCCTCGCACTGCCTGTACGGACACGTTACCTACACACACCCTCGCACTGCCTGTACGGACACGTTACCTACACACACACCCTCGCACTGCCTGTACAGACACGTTACCTGCACACACCCTCACACTGCCTGTACAGACACGTTACCTGCACACACCCTCGCACTGCCTGTACAGACACGTTACCTACACACACACCCTCGCACTGCCTGTACAGACACGTTACCTACACACACCCTCGCACTGCCTGTACAGACACGTTACCTACACACCCCCTCACACTGCCTGTACAGACACGTTACCTACACACCCCCTCACACTGCCTGTACAGACACGTTACCTACACACACCCTCGCACTGCCTGTACAGACACGTTACCTACACACCCCCTCACACTGCCTGTACAGACACGTTACCTACACACACCCTCGCACTGCCTGTACGGACACATTACCTACACACACCCTCGCACTGCCTGTACAGACACGTTACCTACACACACCCTCACACTGCCTGTACAGACACGTTACCTACACACACACACCCCCTCGCACTGCCTGTACAGACACATTACCTACACACACACACACACCCTCGCACTGCCTGTACAGACACATTACCTACACACACCCCCTCACACTGCCTGTACGGACACGTTACCTACACACACCCTCACACTGCCTGTACAGACACGTTACCTGCACACCCCCTCACACTGCCTGTACAGACACGTTACCTGCACACACACCCTCACACTGCCTGTACGGACACGTTACCTGCACACACCCTCACACTGCCTGTACAGACACGTTACCTGCACACACCCTCACACTGCCTGTACGGACACGTTACCTGCACACACACCCTCGCACTGCCTGTACGGACACGTTACCTGCACACACACCCTCGCACTGCCTGTACAGACACGTTACCTGCACACACCCTCACACTGCCTGTACGGACACGTTACCTGCACACACCGCACACTGCCTGTACAGACACATATAATCTACACACACACCCTACAGTACCTGCATGTATACATTGCCTGCACACATACAATTACCGTGACAGCGACCTGTGCTGACCGGAAGCGATGACTATCTGCCCTGTGGACCGAACTCACCCTGCAGCCGACCCCAACTTTACCCCAGGCTCCACTCACAAGACGCCGTGACAGGCCCCCCGGGTGATGAAAGGTGCAGCTCGCTGAGCGCAACAACCGCACAAAAAAGGAGAGGAGAGGAGGGGGGGGGTGGGGGGGTCTCTTTTCCCCACTCCCCCCTCCGCCCAACATCGCTCAGTGAATTACAGGCCGTCACTCCAAAAGGAGACAACGCAAAGCAACACAACCGAGTTCAGCACTGAATCCCGAACGAGGCCTTTCATCACTGCCAGCAATTCCAGCCGTTTTATTTCATAGAACGTCACAGCACAGGAGGAGGCCACTCGGCCCCTCGTGCCTGTGCTGGCTCTTTGAAAGATCTATCCAATTAGTGCCACTCTCCCCCTGCTCTTTCCCTGTAGCCCTGTAATTTTTCCCTTCGAGTATTTCTCCAATTCCCCTTTTGAAAGTTATTATTGAATCTGCTCCCACCGCCCTTTCAGGCAGTGAATTCCAGATCATCACAACTCGCTGCGTAAAAAAACGTTTCCTCATCTCCCCCTCTGGCTCTTTCCCCGATCGCCTTAAATCCGTGTCCTCTGGTCACCGACCCTCCTGCCCCCCTGGAAACAGTCTCTCCTGATTGACTCTCTCAAAACCCTTCCTGATTTTGAACCCCTCGATCAAATCTCCCCTTAACCTTCTCTGCTCCGAGGAGAACAATCCCAGTTTCTCCAGTCTCTCCACATCACTGAGGTCCCTCGTCCCTGGAACCATTCTAGTAAATCTCCTCCGCACCCTCTCTAAGGCCTTGACATCCTTCCTAAAGTGCGGAGCCCAGAATCGGACCCAATACTCCAGCTGGGGCCCTAACCAGTGTTTTATAAAGGTTGTTGTGTGCGATACATGAGGGAACGTGCGAGGGGTCACAGTCGATGACACCACCGAGGCCAGAGGTCGTTGCCCCTTTACAATCCCGCTGCCAACTCTCCACTTGGATCAGGAGGTCCAGGACTCGAGAGACAGGACCTCTCTCTCTCCCCCCTCTCACTCCCGACTCTCCTGTTGCTGCCTTCCCCTCCGCGCTCTCCTGGAGCGGGCCAGGCATCGGCGGAGGCCTGGAAAGGCAGCGACGAGGGACAGAACGTGACCAAACGAGCCGGAACTCCTTGGTCTACTTAACCAGGGCGGAATCAGGCACCGAGCCAACAATGCTGCTCACAGCTCGACGGTCTCAAACAAACCTCTGCACTCCAGGCCGTGAGCGCGTGCCGACACTCCCCGGTTGCCGGTGACCGAGGGGGCCATTTTTCCGGAGCTCGAACCCCTCCCCCCCCCGTACCTTCTGACTCGGAGGCGAGGCGGGGGAGGGGGGGAAAGAGCGCCGCCGACCGAGCCAAGCCCGACGCAGCCCTCACGGCCTGCAGTGCAGACGTTTGCTTCCCACGGTCGAGTTGCCAAGCGGCGTTGTTGGCTCGGCGCCCGCCCTCGTTAAAACCCAGGGCCCCGTCCGCCCCCACCGCCCCCCTCTCGGGTGGGGCTTAAAAGATCCCACGGGTCACGATTGGAGCAGGAGGGAAGTGTCCTGGAACCAATATTAATCCCTCAAGCCAACATCGCATCAAAAAAAAAACACAAGGATAATCTGGTCATCTATCTCACTGCTGTTCGTGGGATCTTGCTGTGCGCAAATTGGCTCCCGCGTTTCCTACATTACAATGGTGACGACACTTCAACAGCACTTCATTGGCTGTGAAACGCTTTGGGACGTCCTGAGGTTGTGAAAGGCGCTATATAAATGCAAATTCCTCCCTCCCTCCCTCCCTCAATACACTGGGCGTGGATGGGTTTTCCACAAATGCCAGAAGACTGGACATTGTTTCAGGTGCAGTCCACAAGGAAACAGCAGCAACGTTAACACATTGAAATCAGAGTGCAGTCGAACACATTTAAAGTAAATCTGTCCCCCTCCACGCTCCTCCCCCGCCCCCCCCCCGCAAACCCTCCCAGTGGGAAAGATTCTCCATCGTAACCAGAACCTCCCTTTACATCGAGTCTACCGCACAGACACAGGCCGTTCGGCCCATCGGGTCCATGCTGGTGTTTATGCTCCACACGAGCCTCCTCCATCTCACCCTATCCCCATCTCCTTCTATTCCTCTCTCCCTCATGTGTTTATCGAGCTTCCCCTTAAATCCATCTACACTATTCACCTCGACTACTCCTTGTGGGAGCGAGTTCCACATTCTCACCGCTCTCTGGGGAAAGAAGTTTCTCCTGAATTCCCGATTGGATTTATTAGTGACTATCTTATATTTATGGCCCCCCTGGTTCTGGTCTCCCCCACAAGTGGAAATATCTTCTCTACGTCTACCCTATCAAACCCTTTCATAATCTTAAAGACCTCGATCAGGTCACCCCTCAGTCTTCTCTTTTTGTAATATGGAGACCAGAACTGTGCACAGTGCTCCAAGTGTGATATGGAGACCAGAACTGTGCACAGTGCTCCAAGTGTGATATGGAGACCAGAACTGTACACAGTGCTCCAAGTGTGATATGGAGACCAGAACTGTACACAGTGCTCCAAGTGTGATATGGAGACCAGAACTGTGCACAGTGCTCCAAGTGTGATATGGAGACCAGAACTGTACACAGTGCTCCAAGTGTGATATGGAGACCAGAACTGTGCACAGTGCTCCAAGTGTGATATGGAGACCAGAACTGTACACAGTGCTCCAAGTGTGATATGGAGACCAGAACTGTACACAGTGCTCCAAGTGTGATATGGAGACCAGAACTGTGCACAGTGCTCCAAGTGTGATATGGAGACCAGAACTGTACACAGTGCTCCAAGTGTGATATGGAGACCAGAACTGTACACAGTGCTCCAAGTGTGATATGGAGACCAGAACTGTGCACAGTGCTCCAAGTGTGGTCTAACCAAGGTTCTACACAAGTTTAACATAACTTCCCTGCTTTTCAATTCTATCCACTGGAAAAAAAAAAGTCCCAGAGCATTGCTGTCCCAAGGCACTGCGTCAGCAGATAATCCGGGTACAGTAGCCTTGAGGGACACTGCAACATCGGGCTTGCTCGACAAAAAAAAGGACCAAGGTCCATCGAGTTCACCTCCTCTCACCCTGGTAGTCACCTGATTCCAACGATAAAAGGAGTTGTTTATTAATTAGAGCAATCGATCTCTATCAATTAGTTTCCAACAGACCCACTGCTCTTTTTGAGATATATTAATGACCCGGACTTGGGTATAATTTCAAAGTTTGCAGATGACACGAAACTCGGAAATGTAGTAAACAATGTGGAGGATAGTAACAGACTTCAGGAGGACAGAGACAGACTGGGGAAATGGGCAGATACACGGCAGATGGAATTTAACACAGAGAAGTGTGAAGTGATTCATTTTGGTGGGAGGAATGAGGAGAGGCAAAATAAACTGAATGGTCCAATTTTAAAGGGGGTGCAGGAACAGAGAGACCTGGGGGGGGGTGTACACAAATCTCTGAAGGTGGCAGGACAAGTGGAGAAGGCTGTTAAAAAAGCATCTGGGATCCTGGGCTTTATTAATAGAGGCACAGAGTACAAAAGCAAGGGAGTTATGCTAAACCCTTTATAAAACACTGGTTAGGGCCCCAGCTGGAGTATTGGGTCCAATTCTGGGCAACGCACTTTAGGAAGGATGTCAGGGCCTTAGAGAGGGTGCAGAGGAGATTTACTAGAATGGTTCCAGGGATGAGGGACTTCAGTTATGTGGAGAGACTGGAGAAACTGGGGTTGTTCTCCTCAGAGCAGAGAAGGTTAAGGGGAGATTTGATCGAGGGGTTCAAAATCAGGAAGGGTTTTGAGAGAGTCAATCAGGAGAGACTGTTTCCAGGGGGCAGGAGGGTCGGTGACCAGAGGACACGGATTTAAGGCGATCGGTGAAAGAGCCAGAGGGGGAGATGAGGAAACATTTTTTTACGCAGCGAGTTGTGATGATCTGGAATTCACTGCCTGAAAGGGCGGTGGGAGCAGATTCAATAATAACTTTCAAAAGGAGGAATTGGAGAAATACTCGAAGGGAAAAAATTTGCAGGGTATGGGGGGGAAAGAGCAGGGGGGAGAGTGGATTAATTGGATAGATCTTACAAAGAGCCAGCACAGGCACGAGGGGCCGAGTGGCCTCTTTCTGTGCTGTATCGTTCTGATTCTACGACATGAGGCGAGGAAAACCCCCGGGTGGTGGAGAGCTTTACGAACCATCGAGAGAGGGTACGCGACTATCAGGAAAGATCAAGCAGTCTGGGGCTCTTGTCTCCACAACAAAAAAAAAGAGAGAGAATGGCCAAGGGGTGACCTGATCGAGGTCTTTAAAATTGTCTCCACTTGTCGGGGGGGTGGAGGGAGTCCAAATCTCCAGGGCCACAAATACAAGGTCGTCCCCAATAATTTGTCATAAAATCCCAACTGATTCATTAACGCTCTTCCCCGTCGAACAGCACTGTGGGAGAACCGTCACCACAGGGACTGCAGCGGTTCAAGAAGGCGGCTCACCACCACCTTCTCGAGGGCAATTAGGGATGGGCAATAAATGCCGGCCTCGCCCACATCCCACGAACGAATAATGAAATAACAAATCTGACACTTCTACCTCGTCTCGGCCGACACGGGATAACCTCGGGCCCGTGTTCCTGTGTCCCTGGGAGCGAGTCCCCGTCCCTGGGAGCGAGTCCCCGTCCCTGGGAGCGAGTCCCCGCCCCTGGGAGCGAGCCCCCGCCCCTGGGAGCGGGTCTGTGCCCGTGTGCCTGGGAGCGAGCCTGTCCCCCTGTGAGCGCGAGCCTGTGCGTGCCTCTGTGTCCCTGTGCGCGCGAGCCTGTGCGTGCCTCTGTGTCCCTGTGCGCGCGAGCCTGTGCGTGCCTCTGTGTCCCTGTGAGCGCGAGCCTGTGCGTGCCTCTGTGTCCCTGTGAGCACGAGCCTGTGCGTGCCTCTGTGTCCCTGTGAGTGCGAGCCTGTGCGTGCCTCTGTGTCCCTGTGTGCGAGCCTGTGCGTGCCTCTGTGTCCCTGTGTGCGAGCCTGTGCGTGCCTCTGTGTCCCTGTGCGCGCGAGCCTGTGCGTGCCTCTGTGTCCCTGTGAGTGCGAGCCTGTGCGTGCCTCTGTGTCCCTGTGAGCGCGAGCCTGTGCGTGCCTCGGTGTCCCTGTGTGCGAGCCTGTGCGTGCCTCGGTGTCCCTGTGCGCGCGAGCCTGTGCGTGCCTCGGTGTCCCTGTGTGCGAGCCTCTGTGTCCCTGTGCGCGAGCCTGTGCGTGCCTCTGTGTCCCTGTGAGCGCGAGCCTGTGCGTGCCTCTGTGTCCCTGTGTGCGAGCCTCTGTGAGCGCGAGCCTGTGCGTGCCTCTGTGTCCCTGTGTGCGAGCCTGTGCGTGCCTGTGTCCCTGTGAGTGCGAGCCTGTGCGTGCCTCTGTGTCCCTGTGCGCGAGCCTCTGTGTCCCTGTGTGCGAGCCTGTGCGTGCCTCTGTGTCCCTGTGAGTGCGAGCCTGTGCGCGAGCCTCTGTGTCCCTGTGTGTGCGAGCCTGTGCGTGCCTCTGTGTCCCTGTGAGCGCGAGCCTGTGCGTGCCTCTGTGTCCCTGTGTGCGAGCCTGTGCGTGCCTCTGTGTCCCTGTGTGCGAGCCTGTGCGTGCCTCTGTGTCCCTGTGAGCACGAGCCTGTGCGTGCCTCTGTGTCCCTGTGTGCGAGCCTGTGCGTGCCTGTGTCCCTGTGAGTGCGAGCCTGTGCGTGCCTCTGTGTCCCTGTGCGCGCGAGCCTGTGCGTGCCTCTGTGTCCCTGTGTGCGAGCCTGTGCGTGCCTCTGTGTCCCTGTGTGCGAGCCTGTGCGTGCCTGTGTCCCTGTGCGCGCGAGCCTGTGCGTGCCTCTGTGTCCCTGTGAGTGCGAGCCTGTGCGTGCCTCTGTGTCCCTGTGAGCGCGAGCCTGTGCGTGCCTCGGTGTCCCTGTGTGCGAGCCTGTGCGTGCCTCGGTGTCCCTGTGTGCGAGCCTCTGTGTCCCTGTGCGCGAGCCTGTGCGTGCCTCTGTGTCCCTGTGAGCGCGAGCCTGTGCGTGCCTCTGTGTCCCTGTGTGCGAGCCTCTGTGAGCGCGAGCCTGTGCGTGCCTCTGTGTCCCTGTGTGCGAGCCTGTGCGTGCCTGTGTCCCTGTGAGTGCGAGCCTGTGCGTGCCTCTGTGTCCCTGTGCGCGAGCCTCTGTGTCCCTGTGTGCGAGCCTGTGCGTGCCTCTGTGTCCCTGTGCGCGAGCCTGTGCGTGCCTCTGTGTCCCTGTGAGCGCGAGCCTGTGCGTGCCTCTGTGTCCCTGTGAGTGCGAGCCTGTGCGTGCCTCTGTGTCCCTGTGAGCGCGAGCCTGTGCGTGCCTCTGTGTCCCTGTGTGCGAGCCTGTGCGTGCCTCTGTGTCCCTGTGTGCGAGCCTGTGCGTGCCTGTGAGCGCGAGCCTGTGCGTGCCTCTGTGTCCCTGTGTGCGAGCCTGTGCGTGCCTCTGTGTCCCTGTGTGCGAGCCTGTGCGTGCCTCTGTGTCCCTGTGCGCGAGCCTGTGCGTGCCTCTGTGTCCCTGTGAGTGCGAGCCTGTGCGTGCCTCTGTGTCCCTGTGTGCGCGAGCCTGTGCGTGCCTCTGTGTCCCTGTGAGCGCGAGCCTGTGCGTGCCTCTGTGTCCCTGTGTGCGAGCCTGTGCGTGCCTCGGTGTCCCTGTGTGCGAGCCTGTGCGTGCCTGTGAGCGCGAGCCTGTGCGTGCCTCTGTGTCCCTGTGAGCGCGAGCCTGTGCGTGCCTCTGTGTCCCTGTGAGCGAGCCTGTGCGTGCCTCTGTGTCCCTGTGAGCGCGAGCCTGTGCGTGCCTCTGTGTCCCTGTGTGCGAGCCTGTGCGTGCCTGTGAGCGCGAGCCTGTGCGTGCCTCTGTGTCCCTGTGAGTGCGAGCCTGCGCGTGCCTCTGTGTCCCTGTGAGCGCGAGCCTGTGCGTGCCTCTGTGTCCCTGTGAGCGAGCCTGTGCGTGCCTCTGTGTCCCTGTGCGCGAGCCTGTGCGTGCCTCTGTGTCCCTGTGCGCGCCTCTGTGTCCCTGTGCGCGAGCCTGTGCGTGCCTCTGTGTCCCTGTGAGCGAGCCTGTGCGTGCCTCTGTGTCCCTGTGTGTGCGAGCATGTGCGTGCCTCTGTGTCCCTGTGAGTACCAGCCTGTGCGTGCCTCTGTGTCCCTGTGAGCGCGAGCCTGTGCGTGCCTCTGTGTCCCTGTGCGCGCGAGCCTGTGCGTGCCTCTGTGTCCCTGTGCGCGCGAGCCTGTGCGTGCCTCTGTGTCCCTGTGCGCGCGAGCCTGTGCGTGCCTCGGTGTCCCTGTGCGCGCGAGCCTGTGCGTGCCTCGGTGTCCCTGTGAGCGCGAGCCTGTGCGTGCCTCTGTGTCCCTGTGTGCGAGCCTCTGTGTCCCTGTGAGCGCGAGCCTGTGCGTGCCTCTGTGTCCCTGTGTGCGAGCCTGTGCGTGCCTGTGTCCCTGTGGGCGATCCTGTGTGTCCCTGTGTGCGAGCCTGTGCGTGCCTCTGTGTCCCTGTGCGCGCGAGCCTGTGCGTGCCTCTGTGTCCCTGTGCGCGAGCCTGTGCGTGCCTCTGTGTCCCTGTGCGCGAGCCTGTGCGTGCCTCTGTGTCCCTGTGTGTGCGAGCCTGTGCGTGCCTCTGTGTCCCTGTGTGTGCGAGCCTGTGCGTGCCTCTGTGTCCCTGTGTGTGCGAGCCTGTGCGTGCCTCTGTGTCCCTGTGAGTGCGAGCCTGTGCGTGCCTCGGTGTCCCTGTGTGCGAGCCTGTGCGTGCCTGTGCGCGCGAGCCTGTGCGTGCCTCTGTGTCCCTGTGCGCGCGAGCCTGTGCGTGCCTCTGTGTCCCTGTGCGCGCGAGCCTGTGCGTGCCTCTGTGTCCCTGTGCGCGCGAGCCTGTGCGTGCCTCTGTGTCCCTGTGAGTGCGAGCCTGTGCGTGCCTGTGTCCCTGTGCGCGAGCCTGTGCGTGCCTCTGTGTCCGTGTGCGAGCCTGTGCGTGCCTGTGTCCCTGTGCGCGCGAGCCTGTGCGTGCCTGTGTCCCTGTGCGAGCCTGTGCGCGAGCCTGTGCGTGCCTCTGTGTCCCTGTGTGCGAGCCTGTGCGTGCCTCTGTGTCCGTGTGCGAGCCTGTGCGCGAGCCTGTGCGTGCCTCTGTGTCCCTGTGAGCGCGAGCCTGTGCGTGCCTCTGTGTCCCTGTGCGCGAGCCTGTGCGTGCCTGTGTGTCCCTGTGAGTGCGAGCCTGTGCGTGCCTCTGTGTCCCTGTGTGCGAGCCTGTGCGTGCCTCTGTGTCCTGTGCGCGCGAGCCTGTGCGTGCCTCTGTGTCCCTGTGTGCGAGCCTGTGCGAGCCTCTGTGTCCCTGTGTGCGAGCCTGTGCGTGCCTCTGTGTCCCTGTGTGCGAGCCTGTGCGTGCCTCGGTGTCCCTGTGTGCGAGCCTGTGCGTGCCTCGGTGTCCCTGTGTGCGAGCCTGTGCGTGCCTCTGTGTCCCTGTGCGCGCGAGCCTGTGCGTGCCTCTGTGTCCCTGTGTGCGAGCCTGTGCGTGCCTCA
>NW_027139160.1:5000-18949 GCF_035084215.1 Heptranchias perlo
TCCCTCGTGTGTTTATCCAGCTTCCCCTTAAATGTATCTACACTATTCACCTCAACTACTCCCTGTGGGAGCGAGTTCCACATTCTCACCACTCTCTGGGTAAAGAAGTTTCTCCTGAATTCCCTATTGGATTTATTAGTGACTATCGTATATTTATGACCTCTAGTTCTGGTCTCCCCCACAAGTGGAAACATTTTCTCTACGTCTACTCTATCAAACCCTTTCATAATCTTAAAGACCTCTATCAGGTCACCCCTCAGTCTTCTCTTTTCTAGAGAAAAAAGCCCCAGCCTGTTCAATCTTTCCTGATATTTGTAACCTCTCAGTTCTGGTATCAACCTTGTGAATCTTCTTTGCATCTTCTCCAGTGCCTCGATATCCTTTCTATAATATGGAGACCAGAACTGTGGGCAGTAATCAAGAGATGCCCCGAGCGGACGGCCAGCCCCCCACCCTCCATTCCCTGAGCCAATTGTCTCTCTGTCTGAGATCTGTTATAAACACTAGTTAGGTCACAGCTTGAGTACTGCGTACAGTTCTGGTCACCACATTACAGGAAAGATGTGATTGCACTAGAGAGGGTACAGAGGAGATTTACGAGGATGTTGCCAGGGCTGGAGAATTTTAGCTGTGACGAAAGATGGGATAGGCTGGGGTTGTTTTCCTTGGAACAGAGGAGGCTGAGGGGAGATTTAATTGAGGTGTATAAAATTATGAGGGGACTGGATAGAGTGGGTAGGGAGGACCCATTTCCCTTAACAGAGGGGTCAATAACCAGGGGGCAGAGATTTAAAGTGATTGGTAGAAGGATTAGAGGGGAGCTGAGGAAAAATGTTTTCACCCAGAGGGTGATGGGGGTCTGGAACTCACTGCCTGAGAGGGTGGTAGAGGCAGAAACCCTCAACTCATTTAAAAAGTACCTGGATGTGCACCCGAAGAGCCGTGACCTGCAGGGCTACAGACCAAATGCGGGAAAGTGGGATCAGGCTGGGTGGCTCGTTTCTCGGCCGGCACGGACACGATGGGCCGAATGGCCTCCTTCTGTGCTGTAAATTTTCTATGATTCGATGATTCTTTTCTGGTGTTTATAGAGCTGGGGGACTTTTGTTTCTAATATTCATTCTCGGGATGTGGGCATCGCTGGCAAGGCTGGCATTTATTGCCTGTCCCTGATTGCCCTGAGAAGGTGGTTTTGGGGCTTCCTTCTTGAACCGCTGCGATCTGTGAACGGCTCGATGCAACTGAGTGACTCACTGGGCCACTTCAGAGGGCAGTTAAGAGTCAACCACGTTGGTGTGGGACTGGAGTCACATACAGGCCCAGACCGGGTCAGGACGGCAGGTTTCCTTCCCTAAAGGTCATCAGTGAACCAGTTGGGATTTTACGACAATCCGACAGCTTCACGGTCACTTTTACTGAGACCAGATTTTTACTTCCTGAACTGAATCCAAATTCTCAAACTGGGTGGGATTTGAACTCGTGTTCTCTGGATTATTAATCCAGTAACATGACCACCGCACCGCCGGGCCCCCCAAAACACCGCACCGCCGCGCCCCCCAAAACACCGCACCGCCGGGCCCCCCAAAACACCGCACCGCCGCGCCCCCCAAAACACCGCACCGCCGTGCCCCCCAAAACACCGCACCGCCATGCCCCCCAAAACACCGCACCGCCGCGCCCCCCAAAACACCGCACCGCCGTGCCCCCCAAAACACCGCACCGCCATGCCCCCCAAAACACCGCACCGCCGCGCCCCCCAAAACACCGCACCGCCGCGCCCCCCAAAACACCGCACCGCCGCGCCCCCCAAAACACCGCACCGCCGCGCCCCCCAAAACACCGCACCGCCGCGACCCCCCCAAAACACCGCACCGCCGCGCCCCCCAAAACACCGCACCGCCGCACCGGCGCGCCCCCCAAAACACCGCACCGCCGTGCCCCCCAAAACACCGCACCGCTGTGCCCCCCAAAACACCGCACCGCCGTGCCCCCCAAAACACCGCACCGCCGTGCCCCCCAAAACACCGCACCGCTGTGCCCCCCAAAACACCGCACCGCCGCGCCCCCCAAAACACCGCACCGCCGTGCCCCCCAAAACACCGCACCGCCGCGCCCCCCAAAACGCCGCACCGCCGCGCCCCCCAAAACACCGCACCGCCGCACCCCCCAAAACACCGCACCGCCGCGCCCCCCAAAACACCGCACCGCCGCGCCCCCCAAAACACCGCACCGCCGCGCCCTCTAATCGTTTTTGGCTCTTGCCCGTCTCAGCATTGCCAGCTTGTCACTGGTGAGGTGAGTGTGATCTGTGTTCAGCGTATGTACAGATCAGATTCGATTCTGACATTGGTGAAAACAGACCGGTCCAACTTCACTAACTTTCCAAACAACTTTAAAAAGGAGAGGAGGCATCAATCACTGACCCCTTCGGTCACACACAGCCTCCCCGAGTCAGAAGGTCGTGGGTTCGAGCCCCACTCCAGAGACTTGAGCACATAATCCAGGCCGACACTCCAGTGCAGTACTGAGGGAGTGCTGCACTGTCGGAGGTGCCGTCTTTCGGATGAGATGTTAAACCGAGGCCCCGTCTGCCCCTCTCAGGTGGACGTAAAAGATCCCACGGCCATTATTTTGAAGAAGAGCAGGGGGAGTTCTCCCCGGTGTCCTGGGGCCAATATTTAGCCCTCAACCAACATCACTAAAAAGCAGTTTATCTGGTCATTATCACATTGCTGTTTGTGGGATCTTGCTGTGCGGAAATTGTCTGCCGCGTTTCCTACATTACAACAGTGACTACACTTCAAAAAGTACTTCATTGGTTGTAAAGCGCGTTGGGACGTCCTGAGGTGGTGAAAGGCGCGATAGAAATGCAAGATCTTTCTTTCTTTCAGGCATCCCCGGTCCCCGTCCCAATTCTCGTTCACGTCCACTTTTGTTTTCCTCCCCCCCTCCGTCCCCACCCCCGGTTTCCGCGGCAACACCTCCACAACGGCCTGGCACGTTCCTTCGGAGGCCGCCCAGCTTCTTTTAAATCATCTTTCACAGTATGTGGGGGGGGGGGGGGGGGGAGGAAAGAGAGAGCACGAACGTTTAGTTAACAGCCCAGCTCCCCCCACTGATCGTGGCGTCTGATCCTCTTTTCAGAATTTGCAAACTGGGCACTTTTATTTTTAAATTTGAACAACAAAAACAAAACAAAATACACTTTCAGTGGCATTGAGAAATCCAGGGGCGCTTTTATAGAAAACAAGCAGGGATCCAGTTGTAACCGGTCTAAAGCTGAAGAGTCCCGTCAGTACAACTTATCGGAGAAAAGTGTCCAAAAAAAAACTTGCACCAAACAAAGACCCTGCGGCTGAGTAAATCTCCGTCAGTAACTGCTGCACATTCACAGGACTCCAACCAGCTTCTGGGTGACAGTGAGAAACTCCCTTGTGTCTCTACCACCAGTTCTGTGAGCGATTTTATCAATTAAAACATTTACAAGGATCTCTCCCTCCCCTCCCTGCCCCGCCCCAGCCCCCGTTCCCTCAATGGCAACTCAGGGGTAGGTGCTGTCTGTGGCTCAGTGGGCCGCTCCCTCGCCTCGGAGTCAGAAGGTCGTGGGTTCGAGCCCCTACTCCGGAGACTTGAGCCCCGTAATCCAGGCTGACACTCCCAGTGCCAGTACTGAGGGAGTGCTGCACTGTCGGAGGTGCCGTCTTTCAGATGAGAGGTTAAACCGAGGCCCCGTCTGCCCCCTCAGGTGGATGTAAAAGATCCCACGGCCACTATTGGAAGAACAGGGGAGTTCTCCCCGGTGTCCTGGGGCTGACATTTATCCCTCAACCAACATCACTAAAAAACAGATGATCTGGTCATTAATATGAATCAAAAAGAGCAGTGGTCCTAATATACTGACAGGGTGAGGTCAAGAGGGGAGGGAGGAGGCTTGTGTGGGGCATAAACAAGGTATAGTACAGGTGGGCCGAATGGCCTGTTTCTGTGCTGTAAGTTTCGTGTAATTATTACATCTGTCTGTGGGACCTTGCTGGGTTAAACAGTGAGGGTTATTACTGTTCATCTGATTATATTTTAATGCCACACCTTTAAATCGTTCCTGCCCTATATCTTTCTCTGGTCTTGACTCTACCCTGGGGAAAGAACCCCCTTGCAGTTTTCCTGGGACTCTCAATCCCAGGAAACAAAATACATTGACAACATCACACGGAGCGACCTTGCCCCTGTGAAGTCCTGAGCTAATTATTAAAGTGATTCTATTTAATACGAGTTCTGTTCTGAGACAGCAGTGGAAATCCAGGTCATCTCTCTGTCTGTCAACCCTCGTGCTATTCATTCACAGAAAACAAACGCCCAAGGTGAAACCTTACTGATCGAGGAACGTTTTGGAGTCTGGGACCCAATCCGGAAGAAGGTTCTCCAGTTGTGTTGAGTTGTAAAGGATATTCTGTTACAGGACTCAAAACACAACGGGGAAACATGGTTAAAGGCAGGACAGAGTGAGGGATTATCAGTCACGCAAGATGAATCTGTAGTGAGGTCTAGAGTAACAGGTTGCTGCATCGAGAACCTGAGAGAAGACCAGTGTGCACGAGAGAAAGACAGAGAGACAGACAGACAAAAAGAGAGAGAGAGAACTCACAAACAGACGGAGATGGGGAGACGGAGAGGGGGAGACGGAGAGGGGGAGACACACATGTTCGCTGTGAGCAGGGCAAAGCAGAGGTTGGATTCCCCACTTAATGACCCAGAGGCTGCGTTTCCCCTGCTCCACTTTGTGTGAAAAGCCTTTCAGAAACCTCACGTTTTAAAGCTGTAAAAGGGAGATGTTAACCCTCGAGTGTCCGCAGCGGGTGGAGGTGATTGTGTATGCACCAGCCCTCCTAATTCTCCGACTGACCCTGGGGGTAATGGGGGGCCCGCAGCCCCTGCATCCATAGTCGTTTAAAAGCTTTTATTAGGCGTTTAATTTTCTGACAAAGTGAGCTGCTGGCCCGCAGGGACGGGCAGAGGGCTGAACATGCTCACAATCTCAGAAAGTACCCTCCAGTATCTCTCCCAAGTGCCCATTCTCCGCGTGCGAGGTTAGAGGCTACTCAGCTACACAGGCATCACCACCAAGCCTGCTCTCAGTTGGGGTCTATACATGCACACAATCCAGCTGGGGCAGGGGGTCGTGGTGGGGAGAGAGGGTGAGGTCACTGTACAGCAAGCAGGAGCAGGAACACCGGCCGATGTGAAAGATCCCACGGCCACTAATTCGAAGGAGTTCTCCCCGGTGTCCTGGGGCCAATATTTATCCCTCAACAAACATCACTAAAACAGATTATCTGGTAATTTATCTCATTGCTGTTTGTGGGATCTTGCTGTGCGCAAATTGGCTGCTGCGTTTCCGACATTACAACAGCGACTACACTTCAAAAAAGTACTTCATTGGCTGTAAAGCTCTTTGGGACGTCCCGAGGGTGTGAACGGCGCGACAGAAATGCAAATCTTTCTATCCCCAGGGGCCCTTAGATCAACTATGGTGCAGCTACCCTGGTTGAATGTCACTTGTTACATCACACCCTCACCAGGATGAGTGAGGGTTGTAAAAAGGTACAGAAGTGCTGGGGCCAAGTTACTTTCAGAGCAAACCCTCGCCCTTGCTTTGAAGTTTGCTGACACAGACTTTCATAGCCCCTGCACTTTACTAGTGTCTCTGACAGGTCAAAGGGCAATGCTTTTAATGATGAGGTGAGCCATTTTTAAAAAAAAAAATCATAAATCAGTTTCAAGTTAATTAAGGAGTGAAGAATTATCTCTAACAAATAGTTTTACTGCACCCGGCCTTATCAGGGTGGTGACGAGGAAATCACTGACTGCACATTCCAGGCCCTCCAAAATATGCCAATTAAAACTCAGACTTTAAACTGTGGGCCAGGAAATGCAGTAACCAGGAGTTCTGTGTCCTTTGTTACCACAGTCTAACTCAGCTAGTTTTGCATTAACCTCAATCCCAGGCACAGTTCAGGTGGAGTCAACACTTAGAGGGCTTCAGATGACCCCCCCGCCCCGGACCCTTTCCGATGGCTCGGTCCGGTACTGAGCCGCACAGAGACCAGGAAGATCCCAAGCTCGTTTCTTGGTCCGTGCCGGGGCGGGGGGGTGGGGGGGGTGGGTGGGGGGTGCTAGAATTGGCCTCATCGCCCCCCTAGGGTTGTGGAGGGAGCAGCAACGCAGTCGGATCGCACTCTGCTTGGGAGAATCAGGCGCAGCTGTGATGCCCTCCACAGTCGATTGGCGTGTTGACACTGGATAGGCTCAAGTAGGGTAGCAGAGGGCAGATGCTGCTCTACAAAAGAGACAGAAAGGACTTGCATGTATACAGTGCCTTTTACCTCAGGACATCCCAAAACACTTGACAGCCAATGAAGTACTTTTGAAGTGTAGTCACTGTTGTAATGTGGGAAACGCAGCAGCCAATTTGCGCACAGCAAGATCCCACAAACAGCAGTGTGATAACGGCCAGATAATCTATTTTAGATGTTGGCAGACGGGGCCTCAGTTTAATGTCTCATCCGAAAGACGGCACCTCCGACTGTGCAGCACCGAGAGTGTCGGCCTGGATTACGGGCTCGAGTCTCTGGAGTGGGGCTCGAACACACGACCTTCTGACTCGGAGGAGAGAGTGCGCCACGGCTGACCCCAGGATGAGTCAGCATCTGAAGCAGGAAGAGAGGGGACAGAGTTGGCCCTCTGTTGGACTTGTTCCATAGAACGCATTGCAAGGTCCGCAGCCACATTGCTCTCGCGTGTCCCACTGCAATGGGCAGATTTAGCGGTGACAGAGAGCTATGGCTGAGTGTTGTGGGGGGGGTGGGGGTGGGTGGATTGTAACCCTGGGGTATCAGTCGCTCGCTCCAAGAGTTTTCTTTGGGCGGGAAGTCAAGGGATGGGAATGGCCCGGGTCACATCTGGATCCATCGCGTAAATGTGCAAATTCCTCTGCGCGCTCCCCCCAATTCTACTTAAATCCAGAAATCTCTCCACGTGCCTAGGCCCTAAGTATTGGAATTCCCCCCCTAAACCTCTCCGCCTCTCCCTCCTCATTAGAACCTACCTCTTTGACCAAGCTTTTGACCACCTGTCCTAATCTCTCCTTATGTGGTTTGGTTAAATTTTGTCTGATAATCGCTCCTGTGAAGCGCCTCGGGAGGTTTCACGACATTAAAAGGCCTTTATATAAACGCAAGTTGTTGTTACAGCGCAAAGAGCATGCCCCCGAGACCAGGGCCCTATCTCACTCTTAACTGCAACTTAGGACGCGGAGGTGAACATCAGGCTTTACGAGGCAGTGAGATGGTAGAGGTCCCTTACCTGGTTCTTTGCAGAGATACGAGTAGAATCCTTCAGACTTTAACATGAGCAGCAGGGAGCCCCAGCCAAGCAACACGGCGGAGAACAGGAGATTTTCAATAACCGCGGTGCAGGCCATCCACCAGCGACGCCGGTGAGCAGTAGCGAGCGTTGGAGCCATGATGGAGCAGTTTCCTCAGGACAGGGGCACTGACAATTGGAGCTACAAATACACAAAGACGGATAAACACAGAAAGCATCGTTAGAAAAACAACAAAATACTACTTGGCCCAATACAGCTTTGGTCTCCTTTTGATCTCAACCCCACTGACCCACCTTCTCAACATCTCCCTCAAATCCACCTACTCACCATATCTCTCAACCCCACCGACCCACCTTCTCACATATCCCTCAACCTCCCATCCCCACAAAAATATGTAGTAAGTAATTATTTGTGTCACACAATGAGATTTTTCCCCAATTACCTCAAGGCTTTGACTAGTTGGGGTACGGGTTCCACAGACACTGACCCTCACTGGGGTACGGGTCCCACAGACACTGACCCTCACTGGGGTACGGGTCCCACAGACACTGACCCTCACTGGGGTACGGGTCCCACAGACACTGACCCTCACTGGGGTACGGGTTCCACGGGCACTGACTCTCACTGGGGTACGGGTTCCACGGGCGCTGACCCACCATGGAAAGCATCACAGCCAAACCCGATCCTGATCTTACCTGGCGTCCACACGCACGCTCCAGCCGGGTTGACTGATGCCGATGAGGAAAAGGAACGCTGGATAGTTTCTCCTTCCCTTTTATACTGCATCAGACACCCAGGCTGCAAATGAGGTATTTGCTGGCACGTGAGACAGAGGTAAATGCTTAACCCAGCTCAGATTGTAGCAATAACACTCATAAACTTTACACAAGCCATACTGAGCACAACACTTAGAGTTCTGGTATCTAAATTATGGTCCTGCCTTCAGACAGGTAGCCAATCGCTTGAGATCTCCTCAGATACAAGACTGAACTTTTCGACTTCAATCTCTTTGATTGATAAGATGTTTCTGTAAGTTTTTAAGTAGACTGAATCTTCATTGGATGATCTCCATGGGTCTAATCTTCAATGGGATGGTCTCTATGGGTCTAATCTTCATTGGATGGTCTCCGTGGGTCTAATCTTCATGGGATGGTCTCCGTGGGTCTAATCTTCAATGGGATGGTCTCCGTGGGTCTAATCTTCATGGGATGGTCTCCGTGGGTCTAATCTTCAATGGGATGGTCTCCGTGGGTCTAATCTTCAATGGGATGGTCTCCGTGGGTCTAATCTTCATGAGATGGTCTCCGTGGGTCTAATCTTTAATCTTTATGGGATGGTCTCCGTGGGTCTAATCTTTATGGGATGGTCTCCGTGGGTCTAATCTTTATGGGATGGTCTCCGTGGGTCTAATCTTCATGGGATGGTCTCCGTGGATCCAACTGAAGGCCACAAGTTTTCGAAAACAACATTCTTGTCAACAGCCTCTGGCAGTTTGGTGCTGACTTTTCCTGAGGATTCTTTACTCCCTAGTTTCCTATCTAGAGAGGGTTTTTGATAAGTGAGCGGTGACTGGAAGTGCTGCACCATAGCTGATAGTAATTATTGACAATCATTGTGTTTTCTTCAAATTCCTCAATGGTGCACTATTTCATTGACCTTTGAACTATGAGCTTGGCTCTAATCTCACTCTTTCATTGAGGGTTTAGATAAAAAACATTTTGCTTTCTCCACTCACTATGTGGTGACCCCCAGATGGAATTAAGGGGGTGTTGGATGACAGAAGGAGTTTGTCAAAGATTGCACTTGTGACAACAACAACTTGCATTTATATAGCGCCTTTAACGTAGTAAAATGTCCCAAGGCGTTACACAGGAGCGATTATCAAACAAAATTTGACACCGAGCCACAAGAAGAGATATTAGGACAGGTGATCAAAAGCTTGGTCAAAGAGGTAGGTTTAAAGGAGCGTCTTAAAGGAGGAGAGAGGGGGCGGAGAGGTTTAGGGAGGGAATTCCAGAGCTTAGGGCCCAGGCAGCTGAAGGCACGGCCGCCAATGGTGGAGCGATTAAAATCGGGGATGTGCAAGAGGCCAGAATTGGAGGAGCGCAGAGATCGCGGAGGATTGTAGGGCTGGAGGAGGTTACAGAGATAGGGAGGGGCGAGGCCATGGAGGGATTTGGAAACAAGGATGAGGATTTTAAAATCGAGGTGTTCCCGGACCGGGAGCCGATGTAGGTCAGCGAGCACTGGGGTGATGGGTGAACGGGACTTGGTGCGAGTTAGGATACGGGCAGCAGAGTTTTGGATGAGCTCAAGTTTATGGAGCGTGAAGGGCCGATTTTAACTAGCTGGGGTGGGGGGGTCCTTGGGGAGTGAACCAGGAGTACAAGGTCCGGGAAATTTTAATTCCCCGTCTCTGGCTCCCGCCCAATTCCGGCGGGATGAAACGGCAAAATTGGTGGGGGGGGGTCAGGCCATCACCAGGGACCCACAGAAACGGTTCCCTGCAAGGTGAGTAGGGATTAGGGGGGTGGCGGGGGCGGAGGAGATCGGCAAGCCTGCAATTGGGGGAGGCGAGCCCAGGCTGTCCTTTTGGGGCCTTAGTCGGTTAAAATGGCGAGCGGGTCCCAATGACATCATTAGGAGGCGACGCTGCCATTTAAATTAGGCGTCCCCACCCCTGCTCCTCTGAGGTGGGTTTCCTGTGCCTGAAGTCAGGCAAGTAAAAGAATAGTAGGGGTTGGGCAGGTAGGAACATACCTCAAAGCACAGACCCCCCCCCACCCCGCCCCGCCTGTTAGCCCCTCCCTCCCTCCCTGCTGTCTTACCCCCTCCCCTCTTAGCTCCCTCTTACCCCCACCCTTCCGCACCATCTTACTCCCTCCGCTCCATCATCTCTCCACCCACCCCCCCGCCCGCCCGCCCGCCCGCCCGCCCGCCCTGTTCTGCACCCACTAGGTGGGGAGGGGTTAAAATCGTCCCTCGAGTGTCTCCACTGTGGAGGGATCAAACCCACCAAGTAGGGTTTGCCAACTCTCCAGGATTGGCCTGGAGTCTCCAGGAATTAAAGACTAATCTCCAGGACACTGCTGCGAGCAACAACCCCGGGGAGAAAAATCATCGGGGCATTAAAAATAAAATATGTTTTTATTTTCCATTTTCTTTGAACACTTTTGTTTATTATAAAAATATCGGACATGAGGAGAAAAAAGGCTGTTGCATCGACGGTCGAGAATCATCCATTCGGGTAACAAAGAGTCTGTTCGTTTTCCAATTGGCTATGGGAAGGCGAGGCACTGTGATGATTGACATGTTGGGCAACCAATGACAGGAGTGTGGGGGTGGGACATTGTGAGGATGGAACCGTCAGGCAAGCAATGGTGGGAGTGTGGGGCCGGGCCGGTTAGAGGCAGGCGGTCATGTGATGAAACCTCCAGGAATACGTCCAAGCAGAGTTGGCAAGCCTACGACTGAGCCTGGCGGTGTCGCCATCTGTGGGGGCCGACTGTTCTGATCATTGGTGTGTTGGGGGAGTGACTACATTCAACAAGGATGTTTTTAACCAAAGGGAACTCTTCCCCCACTTTCACCATGGGTCACTGGATAGCCTTCAGGGTTGTGAAAACACAGGAACAGGAGAAGGCCATTGAGCCCCTCGAACCTGTTCCATGGGTAAATTTAACCCCTCCCTCCCCCAGGAGGATCAAAATGTGCAGCACCGCTACTCTCACCCTGGGATCAACCAACCCAGAACGGGCCAAAGATGGACCCTGCGCCTTCGTGAGAGGCTCCGACAAGGACTGGACAAACCCAAACGGCCGTGTTCCGATTGCTTTGCTGACCATAGGCCTCCCCCAGAAGAACTTTTTCTCGAGTTTGTGGTGAAGGGGGGGGGGGTGGGGAAGTGAGGAGGAGGGCGGGAGGCGGCCTTGCCAAATCTCAATCATAAATGTTCCTTCTCCTGCGTGCTGCTCGCACGTTACATCAAATACACCTTCCCTCGGTCTCTGATAACGAAAGGCTAAAGGTCCATCGAGAATTGCGGAGTCAACACAACTTTTTTTTGTCCACTCATGTTTTTTTTTAAAAGAATCAGCTTTGCTTCAGCTGAAGCCATATGCTCGCAGCACCAGCGTGAGAAGAGAAGTGCCCAACCCCAAAACTCAGAGTCAAATGTCCTGTTCACATGTCAAAAGCTAGGATCAGACCTAAAGTCAGTCCCATCCAGACACAATTGCACCAAAATAAACTCCCTCTGCTACTTCTCTACCGTGATAAAACAATTTCTTTTAATTCATTCTCGGGATGTGGCCATCACTGGCAAGGCCGGCATTTATTGCCCATCCCTTGTTAAATAGAATGTACAGCACAGAAACAGGCCATTCGGCCCAACAGGTCTGTGCTGGTGTTTATGCTCCACACGAGCCTCCTCCCTCCCTATTTCATCTCACCCTATCAGCATATCCTTCTCTCCCTCGTGTGTTTATCCAGCTTCCCCTTAAATGTATCTACACTATTCACCTCAACTACTCCTTGTGGGAGTGAGTTCCACATTCTCACCACTCTCTGGGTAAAGAAGTTTCTCCTGAATTCACTATTGGATTTATTAGTGACTATCTTATATTTATGGCCCCTAGTTCTGGTCTCCCCCACAAGTGGGAACATTTTGTCTACATCTACAGACCGGGTAAGGACGGCAGGTTTCTTTCTCTAAAGGACATCAGTGAACCAGATGGGTTTTTACGACAATCTGACAGCTTCACGGTCACTTTTACTGATTTTTTTTTAGACTGAATTGAAATTCTCAAACTGCCACGGTGGGATTTGAACTCTCAATCTCTGGATTATTAGTCCAGTAACACAACCAGTTACACCAACTGTACCCCAACACCCATTGGATCAACCCTAGATTTTATGATCCTACACAGTCATGGCTGGTCTCCCGATCGAGACGGCCATCTTTATACAGTCTATGCAGGCCTGCAAAATTGAAATAAGACATTTGGGGGACCAGCTCCCTCCCCCTCTCCCCCCATCCCCCTCCCCTCCATATCTCCCACTCCCCGCCCATCCCGTCTCCCCTCTCCCCGCAGTCCCCCCTCACCCAGTCCCCTCCCCCCCTCTCCATCCCTCTCCCCCTCCCCTCCCTATCTCCCACTCCCCGCCCATCCCCCGTCTCCCCTCTCCCCCAGTCCCCCCTCCCCAGTCCCCCCCTCTCCCCCTCCCCTCCCCTCCATATCTCCCACTCCCCGCCCATCCCGTCTCCCCTCTCCCCGCAGTCCCCCCTCACCCAGTCCCCTCCCCCCTCTCCCCTCCATATCTCCCACTCCCCGCCCATCCCCCGTCTCCCCTCTCCCCCCAGTCCCCGCTCCCCCAGTCCCCCCCTCTCCCCCTCCCCTCTCCCCCTCCCCTCCATATCTCCCACTCCCCGCCCATCCCGTCTCCCCTCTCCCCTCTCCCCCTCCCCTCCATATCTCCCACTCCCCGCCCATCCCCTCTCCCCTCTCCCCCCTCCCCTCTCCCCCCTCCCCTCTCCCCCAGTCCCCTCCTCTCCCCCCTATGAGGAAATACAATTACAAAAAAAGACTTGAAAAATGTAGGCTTTTTTCATTAGATCAACGCAGATTACTGCGATTTGTTGGAAGTGTTAAATTGATGAGTGGGACAGGGTGGATAGAGAAGCAGACCAGTAGTTTCCAGTGGTGGAGGGGTGAAGAACGAGGGGCCAGAGATCGAAGATTAAATGTGAAGAGATTTAGAACCGAGGACAGGAGAAAGCTCTTCACAGAGTTGAGGGGCGGAGGATTCACTCCCGGGGTTCGTGGTTGAGGCAGAAACTGTGTCAACATCTCAAATCAGATTGGTGAGGGCGATGAAGGAAAAGTGGATGAAGGGATGTGGAAACAGGGGGGGGGGGATGTGATAGGGACCCTCCCCCCGGGTTAAACACCCGCCCCCCCGGGTTAAACACCCTCCCCCCGGATTAAACACCCTCCCCCCGGATTAAACACCCTCCCCCCGGGTTTAGATCCTCTCCCCCTCAATGTTCCGGTGCCTCCAGTTGCCGCAGTGCATTAAATAATTGAACCGATTCCTGAGACCGAGGGAACGAGCGGCCGCGGCCGGGGACCAGGGTCCGGGGGCCGGGGAGACAAGCGGCAGCCGCCCGAGTCCCTCCCCCGCGATCCACCGGTCCCGTTAGATCCGCTCCACCTGAATCTCCCCTCTCCCACCTCCCATTCCTGCTCCCTGTTTCTCCCTCACATCTTGTAAACACTCTGCGGACACGATCTCTCTCTCTCTTCCCCCTTTCTCTCTTCCCTCTCTTTCTCTCCCCCTCTTTCTCTGTTTCTCTCCCTCTCTCTCTCTCTCTCTTTCTTTCCCTGTTTCTCCTCTCTCTCTTTCCCTGTTTCTCCCTCTCTCTCTCTCTCTTTCCCTGTTTCTCCCCTCTCTCTCTCTCTTTCCCTGTTTCTCCCCTCTCTCTCTCTCTCTCTCTCTTTCCCTGTTTCTCCCCTCTCTCTCTCTCTCTTTCCCTGTTTCTCCCCTCTCTCTCTCTCTCTCTTTCCCA
>NW_027139161.1:0-18920 GCF_035084215.1 Heptranchias perlo
TGAGTAAAGCTCCCTCTACACTGTCCCATCAAACACTTCCAGGGCAGGTACAGGGTTAGGTACAGAGTAAAGCTCACTCTACACTGTCCCATCAAACACTCCCAGGGCAGGTACAGGGTGAGATACAGAGTAAAGCTCCCTCTACACTGTCCCATCAAACACTCCCAGGGCAGGTACAGGGTTAGATACAGAGTAAAGCTCACTCTACACTGTCCCATCAAACACTCCCAGGGCAGGTACAGGGTTAGATACAGAGTAAAGCTCCCTCTACACTGTCCCATCAAACACTCCCAGGGCAGGTACAGGGTTAGATACAGAGTAAAGCTCCCTCTACACTGTCCCATCAAACACTCCCAGGGCAGGTACAGGGTTAGATACAGAGTAAAGCTCCCTCTACACCGTCCCATCAAACACTCCCAGGGCAGGTACAGGGTTAGATACAGAGTAAAGCTCCCTCTACACTGTCCCATCAAACACTCCCAGGGCAGGTACAGGGTTAGATACAGAGTAAAGCTCCCTCTACACCGTCCCATCAAACACTCCCAGGGCAGGGACAGGGTTAGATACAGAGTAAAGCTCCCTCTACACTGTCCCATCAAACACTCCCAGGGCAGGTACAGGGTTAGATACAGAGTAAAGCTCCCTCTACACTGTCACATCAAACACTCCCAGGGCAGGTACAGGGTTAGATACAGAGTAAAGCTCCCTCTACACCGTCCCATCAAACACTCCCAGGGTCAGGTACAGGGTTAGATACAGAGTAAAGCTCCCTCTACACCGTCCCATCAAACACTCCCAGGGCAGGTACAGGGTTAGATACAGAGTAAAGCTCACTCTACACCGTCCCATCAAACACTCCCAGGGCAGGTACAGGGTTAGATACAGAGTAAAGCTCCCTCTACACTGTCCCGTCAAACACTCCCAGGGTCAGGTACAGGGTTAGATACAGAGTAAAGCTCCCTCTACACCGTCCCATCAAACACTCCCAGGGCAGGTACAGGGTTAGATACAGAGTAAAGCTCCCTCTACACTGTCCCATCAAACACGCCCAGGGCAGGTACAGGGTTAGATACAGAGTAAAGCTCCCTCTACACTGTCCCATCAAACACGCCCAGGGCAGGTACAGGGTTAGATACAGAGTAAAGCTCCCTCTACACTGTCCCATTAAACACTCCCAGGGCAGGTACAGGGTCAGATACAGAGCAAAGCTCCCTCTACACTGTCCCATCAAACACTCCCAGGGCAGGTACAGGGTTAGATACAGAGTAAAGCTCCCTCTACACTGTCCCATCAAACACTCCCAGGGCAGGTACAGGGTTAGATACAGAGTAAAGCTCCCTCAACACTGTCACATCAAACACTCCCAGGGCAGGTACAGGGTTAGATACAGAGTAAAGCTCCCTCTACACTGTCCCGTCAAACACTCCCAGGGCAGGTACAGGGTTAGATACAGAGTACAGCTCCCTCTACACTGTCCCATCAAACACTCCCAGGGCAGGTACAGGGTTAGATACAGAGTAAAGCTCCCTCTACACTGTCCCATCAAACACTCCCAGGGCAGGTACAGGGTTAGATACAGAGTAAAGCTCCCTCTACACTGTCCCATTAAACACTCCCAGGGCAGGTACAGGGTTAGATACAGAGTAAAGCTCCCTCTACACTGTCCCATCAAACACTCCCAGGGCAGGTACAGGGTCAGATACAGAGTAAAGCTCCCTCTACACTGTCCATCAAACACTCCCAGGGCAGGTACAGGGTTAGATACAGAGTAAAGCTCCTCTACACTGTCCCATCAAACACTCCCAGGGCAGGTACAGGGTTAGATACAGAGTAAAGCTCCCTCTACACTGTCCCGTCAAACACTCCAGGGCAGGTACAGGGTTAGATACAGAGTAAAGCTCCCTCTACACTGTCCCATCAAACACTCCCAGGGCAGGTACAGGGTTAGATACAGAGTAAAGCTCCCTCTACACTGTCCCGTCAAACACTCCCAGGGTCAGGTACAGGGTTAGATACAGAGTAAAGCTCCCTCTACACTGTCCCATCAAACACTCCTAGGGCAGGTACAGGGTTAGATACAGAGTAAAGCTCCCTCTACACTGTCCCATCAAACACTCCCAGGGTCAGGTACAGGGTTAGATACAGAGTGAAGCTCCCTCTACACTGTCCCATCAAACACTCCCAGGGTCAGGTACAGGGTTAGATACAGAGTAAAGCTCCCTCTCCACTGTCCCGTCAAACACTCCCAGGGCAGGTACAGGGTTAGATACAGAGTAAAGCTCCCTCTACACTGTCCCGTCAAACACTCCCAGGGCAGGTACAGGGTTAGATACAGAGTAAAGCTCCCTCTACACTGTCCCATCAAACACTCCCAGGGCAGGGACACGGTTAGATACAGAGTAAAGCTCCCTCTACACTGTCCCATCAAACACTCCCAGGTCAGGTACAGGGTTAGATACAGAGTAAAGCTCCCTCTACACTGTCCCATCAAACACTCCCAGGGCAGGGACACGGTTAGATACAGAGTAAAGCTCCTGTACACCGTCCCATCAAACACTCCCAGGGCAGGGACACGGTTAGATACAGAGTAAAGCTCCCTCTACACTGTCCCATCAAACACTCCAGGGCAGGTACAGGGTTAGATACAGAGTAAAGCTCCCTCTACACTGTCCCGTCAAACACTCCAGGGCAGGTACAGGGTTAGATACAGAGTAAAGCTCCCTCTACACCGTCCCGTCAAACACTCCTAGGGCAGGTACAGGGTTAGATACAGAGTAAAGCTCCCTCTACACTGTCCCATCAAACACTCCCAGGGCAGGTACAGGGTTAGATACAGAGTAAAGCTCCCTCTACACTGTCCCATCAAACACTCCCAGGGCAGGTACAGGGTTAGATACAGAGTAAAGCTCCCTCTACACTGTCCCGTCAAACACTCCCAGGGCAGGTACAGGGTTAGATACAGAGTAAAGCTCCCTCTACACCGTCCCGTCAAACACTCCCAGGGCAGGTACAAGGGTAGATACAGAGTAAAGCTCCCTCTGCACTGTCCCATCAAACACTCCCTGGGCAGGTACAGGGTTAGATACAGAGTAAAGCTCCCTCCACACTGTCCCAACAAACACTCCCAGGGTAGGTACAGGGTTAGGTACAGAGTAAAGCTCCCTCTACACCGTCCCATCAAACACTCCCAGGGCAGGACACGGTTAGATACAGAGTAAAGCTCCCTCTACACCGTCCCATCAAACACTCCCAGGGCAGGGACACGGTTAGATACAGAGTAAAGCTCCCTCTACACTGTCCCATCAAACACTCCCAGGGCAGGTACAGGGTTAGATACAGAGTAAATCTCCCTCTACACTGTCCCGTCAAACACTCCCAGGGGAGGTACAGGGTTAGATACAGAGTAAAGCTCCCTCTACACTGTCTCATCAAACACTCCCAGGGCAGGTACAGGGTTAGATACAGAGTAAAGCTCCCTCTACACTGTCCCATCAAACACTCCCAGGGGCAGGGACAGGGTTAGATACAGAGTAAAGCTCCCTCTACACTGTCCCATCAAACACTCCAGGGCAGGTACAGGGTTAGATACAGAGTAAAGCTCCCTCTACACTGTCCCATCAAACACTCCCAGGACAGGTACAGGGTTAGATACAGAGTAAAGCTCCCTCTACACTGTCCCATCAAACACTCCCAGGGCAGGTACAGGGTTACATACAGAGTAAAGCTCCCTCTACACTGTCCCATCAAACACTCCCAGGGCAGGTACAGGGTTAGATACAGAGTAAAGCTCCCTCTGCACTGTCCATCAAACACTCCCAGGGTCAGGGACAGGGTTAGATACAGAGTAAAGCTCCCTCTACACCGTCCCATCAAACACTCCCAGGGCAGGGACACGGTTAGATACAGAGTAAAGCTCACTCTACACTGTCCCATCAAACACTCCCAGGGCAGGTACAGGGTTAGATACAGAGTAAAGCTCCCTCTACACTGTCCCATCAAACACTCCCAGGGTCAGGGACAGGGTTAGATACAGAGTAAAGCTCCCTCTACACTGTCCCATCAAACACTCCCAGGGGCAGGTACAGGGTTAGATACAGAGTAAAGCTCCCTCTACACTGTCCCATCAAACACTCCCAGGGCAGATACAGGGTTAGATACAGAGTAAAGCTCCCTCTACACTGTCCCATCAAACACTCCAGGGCAGGTATAGGTTTAGATACAGAGTAAAGCTCCCTCTCCCCTCCCTCCCTCGCCCCAGTTTACCAACCTGCGGCTGGGCCGGAGACGCCCGCCAGCTCGGACCCCTGGACCCCAGTCCCAGGCTCTGCCTCAGGGCCGAGCTTAAGGCGCCCAGCCCGGCCTGGGCCTCCCGCCTGGCCCCCTCGGCCCGCTCCAGCTCCTCCCCCAGGGCCTGGGCCCGTCCCTGGGCGGCGCTGAGCTCCAGCCTGAGCAGGGCGCGTTCCTCGGCCTGGGCCTCCTGGCGGCCCGCCTGCTCCCTCGCCCCCTCCCGCAGGGCCCTCTCTCCGGCCCGGGCCTCCTCCAGCGCTGCCTCCAGCCCCTTCTCCCGGCTGCGATTCTCCCCTCGCCCTCCAGGATCTTTCGCTGGATCGCCGTCACCTGCGGAGGGTATCACAAGGTCGGGGTGGGAGAGGGGGGCCCGTGTTAGTCCAGTGAACCCGGGGGGGTGGGGGGGGGGACGAGGGTCAAAGTCCGACCTTTCACCTGTCTGTGGTCAAGACGGCCAGAGATAATGTCACCGTAGTGAACCGGGGGAGGGTCAGGGGTCAAACTCTGACCTTTCACCTATCTGCGGTCAAGACAGCACGAGGTAGTGTCCTGTAGTGAACCGGGGAGGGAGGGTCAAACTCTGACCTTTCACCTATCTGCGGGTCAAGACGGCCAGAGATAATGTCACTGTAGTGAACCGGGTGAGGGTCAGGGGGGTCAAAGTCTGACCTTTCACCTATCTGTGGTCAAGACAGCACAAGGTAGTGTCCTGTAGTGAACCGGGGAAGGGTCAGGGGGTCAAACTCTGACCTTTCACCTATCTGCAGTCAAGACGGCCAGAGATAATGACACTGTAGTGAACTGGGTGAGGGTCAGGGGGTCAAAGTCTGACCTTTCACCTATCTGTGGTCAAGACAGCACGAGGTTGTGTCCTGTAGTGAACCGGGGAAGGGTCAGGGGGTCAAACTCTGACCTTTCACCTATCTGCAGTCAAGACGGCCAGAGATAATGACACTGTAGTGAACTGGGTGAGGGTCAGGGGGTCAAACTCCGACCTTTCACCTGTCTGCGGTCAAGACACACGAGGTATTGTCCTGTAGTGAACCGGGGGAGGGCCAGGGGGTCAAAGTCTGACCTTTCACCTATCTATGGTCAAGACGGCCAGAGATAGTGTCACTGTGGTGAACCGGGGGAGGGTCCAGGGGTCAAAGTCTGACCTTTCACCTATCTATGGTCAAGACAGCACGAGATAGAAGGGGAGAAAGATCGAGGAAGGAAAGAAGGAAAGAAAGAGAGGAAGGAAAGAAGGAAAGAAAGAAAAAGACTTTTTTTAATCCCCTGACAGTGTGTTTCTTTCCCCACCAGAGGGAGCCCAAGGACCATGAGACACATCAAGGCCATTCAGCCCCTCTCGAGCCTGTTACACAGGAACAGGAGGAGGCCATTCAGCCCCTCTCGAGCCTGTTACACAGGAACAGGAGGAGGTTCATTCAGCCCCTCTCGAGCCTGTTACATGGGAACAGGAGGAGGCCCATTCAGCCCCTCTCGAGCCTGTTACACAGGAACAGGAGGAGGGACATTCGGCCCCTTCTCGAGCCCGAAAGTGGGGGGGGGGGGGGAAGGGAAAGAGAGAACGGAATTAATTAAAGACATAACGAGCACCTTGTTCTGCGCTGTGACGCACTGAGCCTCCACTTCCAGAAGGTTCCTCTTGAGCCCGGCACATTCCAGGCGGAGCTCCTGCTCCCGGCTTTCCGAGCTGTCACGGAGGCTCACGAGGGTCCTGGGAGGCGCGGGCGAGCTCAGCTTCCAGCGACTTGACCTGCCGAGTTCGCCAGGAGAATCGGGAGGAGATCGGGAAAGGTTGGAGCAGAGAGACGAGAGTCAGCGGAGCAGGAGGAGAAGGGGTTTCAATTCAATATATTTTTAAAAATTCGTTCGTGGCTTTAATTTTTGCAAATAAGTCTTTCATGTGGCACTTTATCGAAAGCCGTTTGAAAGTCTACATACACAACATCAACCGCACTACCCTGATCTACCCTCTCCGTTGAATCATCAAAGAACTCAGTCGAGTTAGTCAAACACGATTTGCCTTTCACAAATTTTTTTTTGTTATTCGTTCACGGGATGTGGGCGTCGCTGGTGAGGCCGGCATTTATTGCCCATCCCTAATCGCCCCTTGAGAAGGTGGTGGTGAGCCGCCTTCTTGAACCGCTGCAGTCCGTGTGGTGAAGGTTCTCCCACAGTGCCGTTGGGAAGGGAGTTCCAGGATTTTGACCCAGCGACGATGAAGGAACGGCCGATATATTTCCAAGTCGGGATGGTGTGTGACTCGGAGGGGAACGTGCGGGTGGGTGTTGTCCCCATGAGCCCGCTGCCCTGGTCCTTCTAGGTGGTAGAGGTCGCGGGTTTGGGAGGTGCTGTCGAAGAAGCCTTGGCGAGTTGCTGCAGTGCATCCTGTGGATGGTCCACACTGCGGCCGCGGTGCGCCGGTGGTGAAGGGAGTGAATGTTTAGGGTGCCGATCGAGCGGGGCTGCTTTGCCTGGATGGTGTCGAGCTTCTCGAGTGTTGTTGGAGCTGCACTCGTCCAGGCAAGTGGAGAGTATTCCATCACACTCCTCACTTGTGCCTTGTAGATGGTGGAAAGGCTTTGGGGAGTCAGGAGGTGAGTCACTCGCCGCAGAATACCCAGCCTCTGACCTGCTCTGGTAGCCACAGTATTTATATGGCAGGTCCAGTTAAGTTTCTGGTCAATGGTGACCCCCAGGATGTTGATGGTGGGGGATTCGGCGATGGTAATGCCGTTGAATGTCAAGGGGAGGTGGTTAGACTCTCTCTTATTGGAGATGGTCATTGCCTGGCACTTGTCTGGCGCGAATGTTACTTGCCACTTACCAGCCCAAGCCTGGATGTTGTCCAGGTCTTGCTGTCTGCGGGCTCGGACTGCTTCATTATCTGAGGGGTTGCGAACGGAACTGAACACTCTGCAGTCATCAGCGAACATCCCCATTTCTGACCTTATGATGGAGGGAAGGTCATTGATGAAGCAGCTGAAGATGGTTGGGCCTCGGACACTGCCCTGAGGAACTCCTGCAGCAATGTCCTGGGGCTGAGATGATTGGCCTCCAACAACCACTACCATCTTCCTTTGTGCTCGGTATGACTCCAGCCACTGGAGAGTTTTCCCCCCTGATTCCCATTGACTTCAATTTTACTCGGGGGAGGAGGGGAAGAGTTGCTGCTGGGCTGGGGGCGACGCCGCTGCAGTCGAATATCCCACCGGGGCGGGCGGGGAAGTGGGGGGGAAAAGCTCATACCTGCCGATGAAGCTCCTGAATTTCCCTCCGACCCTCCAGCCTCGACCTCTCGACCTCCCGCAGGCTGCTCCGCAGCTCGGCCGCCTCCGACTGGCTGGTCAGTCTGGTCTCCTCCAACACCCCGATCTTCGAAGCCTTCTCCTCGTTGGAGAGTTTCAGGCTGCGGGGGAAGAGAGAGAGAGAGGGAGAGAGAGAGAGAGGGGGAGTGGGGTCGCTGAGCGCTTGCTACCCTCCCGTCCCCAGTTCCGACGGGTGAGCTGCGGGCCGGATATTCGACTACAGCGGCATCACCTCCCCCGCAACAGGAACCCGTCCCTTCCCCCCTCGCAGGGCGGTGGTGGTGGGAAAGTGGGATTACATCAAAGAGGGGGGGGCGCAGAGGCGATCTTCTATGACAGTGCGGCGCTCCCTCAGTACCGACCCTCCGACAGTGCGGCGCTCCCTCGGTACCGACCCTCCGACAGTGCAGCGCTCCCTCAGTACTGACCCTCCGACAGTGCGGCGCTCCCTCAGTACCGACCCTCCGACAGTGCGGCGCTCCCTCAGTACCGACCCTCCGACAGTGCGGCGCTCCCTCAGTACTGACCCTCCGACAGTGCGGCGCTCCCTCAGTACCGACCCTCCGACAGTGCGGCGCTCCCTCAGTACCGACCCTCCGACAGTGCGGCGCTCCCTCAGTACTGACCCTCCGACAGTGCGGCGCTCCCTCAGTACCGACCCTCCGACAGTGCGGCGCTCCCTCAGTACCGACCCTCCGACAGTGCGGCGCTCCCTCGGTACCGACCCTCCGACAGTGCGGCCCTCCCTCAGTACTGACCCTCCGACAGTGCGGGGCTCCCTCAGTACTGACCCTCCGACAGTGCGGCGCTCCCTCGGTACTGACCCTCCGACAGTGCGGTGCTCCCTCAGTACTGACCCTCCGACAGTGCGGCGCTCCCTCAGTACTGACCCTCCGACAGTGCGGCGCTCCCTCAGTACTGACCCTCCGACAGTGCGGCGCTCCCTCAGTACTGACCCTCCGACAGTGCGGGGCTCCCTCAGTACTGACCCTCCGACAGTGCGGCCCTCCCTCAGTACTGACCCTCCGACAGTGCGGCCCTCCCTCAGTACTGACCCTCCGACAGTGCGGCGCTCCCTCAGTACCGACCCTCCGACAGTGCGGCGCTCCCTCAGTACTGACCCTCCGACAGTGCGGGGCTCCCTCAGTACTGACCCTCCGACAGTGCGGCCCTCCCTCAGTACTGACCCTCCGACAGTGCGGCCCTCCCTCAGTACTGACCCTCCGACAGTGCGGCGCTCCCTCAGTACCGACCCTCCGACAGTGCGGCGCTCCCTCAGTACCGACCCTCCGACAGTGCGGCCCTCCCTCAGTACTGACCCTCCGACAGTGCGGCGCTCCCTCAGTACCGACCCTCCGACAGTGCGGCGCTCCCTCAGTACTGACCCTCCGACAGTGCGGGGCTCCCTCAGTACTGACCCTCCGACAGTGCGGCCCTCCCTCAGTACTGACCCTCCGACAGTGCGGCCCTCCCTCAGTACTGACCCTCCGACAGTGCGGCGCTCCCTCAGTACCGACCCTCCGACAGTGCGGCGCTCCCTCAGTACCGACCCTCCGACAGTGCGGCGCTCCCTCAGTACCGACCCTCCGACAGTGCGGCGCTCCCTCAGTACCGACCCTCCGACAGTGCGGCGCTCCCTCGGTACTGACCCTCCGACAGTGCGACGCTCCCTCAGTACCGACCCTCCGACAGTGCGAGGCTCCCTCGGTACCGACCCTCCGACAGTGCGAGGCTCCCTTACCTGATCTTCTCGGCCTCCAGGCGCCTCAGTGTGAGCCTCAGCTCCTCGCCGAACCGCTGCGCCATCTCCTTCTCCGCCCGCTCCTCGCCCAGCTCCCGCCGCCCCTCCGAGGCCAGCCGCTCCGCCGTCTCCCGGGCCTCCTGGAGGTCCCCCTCCCGTCGCAGGGCCTCGCTGAGCTCCCGCCTCAGGCCGTCCCTCTCCTGCTCCAGGGCCTCCAGCTGGGCCTTGGCTTCCACCAACTACCGGCCGGGTCCAGGCGGGGGGCGGGGTGGGGGGGAGAGTGAAAGGTTAGCGCGGAGGTGCTGCCTCGTGCAGTCGAATTGCCGGCCGCCACTTTTCGCCCTCCCGCCCGTCTGGGTTCGGAGGCTCCTCCTCCTCCTCTCTCCCTCCCCGCGATCGGCCGTTGCCGGACGCGGAGGGAGGAGGCCTGACTGACCGGCCAGTCGAGGAGGGAAGGTGATGGAGAAAAAAAACAGAAGGCTCCAGTCAAAGTGATCCACGTGAGTCTTTCCCACTCTGACCATAGGCGGAAAGGAGAGACCAACTGGGCTGAACGGGGTAGGGGGGGGGTCGGAGTAGGTCAATGTACAGCCCGGGGGGAGGGGGACTCGCCCTGTGGGACTGTCCATTATATTGGGGGGGGGGGGGCTCGACCTGCGGGATAGTCCATTATGCAGAGAGGCGGGAGCTCGCCTTGTGGAATAGACCACTGTACTGGAGGCGGGGGGGGGGGGGGGGGAGCTCGCCTAATAGAACAGTCCATTACACGAGGGGGGTGTCTCGACATGTGGAACAGTCCACTTTGCAGGAGGAGGGGGGAGCGCTAACTTTGGGACAGTCCATTGTGCAGGAGAATGGGGGGGTCTCGAGCTGGCGAACGGTCCATTTTACTGGAGGATGGGGGAGCTCTGCTTGTGGAACAGTCCATTGTGCAGTGGGAGAGAGGGGGAAGGTCAACTTGTGGGACAGTCCATTATACAGCGAGGGGGGAGTGGCTCTACCTGTGGAACAGTCTATTGTGCAGAAAGAGAGGGGGGAGTCTACTTGTGGGTCAGTCCATTATACAGAGAGAAGGGGGTGGGCTCTACTTTTGGAACAGTCCATTATACAGCGAGGGAGGGGGCTCTACTAGTGGAATAGTCCATTATATATATAGAGAGGGGGGAGTGCGACTTACGGAACAGTCCATTATACAGAAAGACGGGGGGCTCTACTTGTGGGTCAGTCCATTATACAGAGAGGAGGGGGGGGGCTCTACTTGTGGGTCAGTCCATTATACGGGGGGGGGGCTCTACTTGTGGGTCAGTCCATTATACAGTGGGGGTGCTCTACTTTTGGGACAGTCCATTATACGGGGGGGGCTCTACATTTGGATCAGTCCATTGTACAGAGAGAAGGGGAGGGTCTCTACTTGTGGGTCAGTCCATCGAACAGAGAGGGGGGAATCTACTTTTGGGACAGTCCATTATACAGAGACGGGGGGATATACTTTCGGGACAGTCCATTATACAGAGAGACGGGGGGGGGTAGGGAATCTGGCCGACTCACCTCCCGCAGCGCGCCGTCCCGTTCCGCGGTGCGGTGGTTAACCTGCTCCTTGGCGCTCTTCACTTCCCGCTGCCGATCGGCCTGCGCCTCCTCCAGCTCCGCCCGGGCGCTCCGCAGGTCGGTGGTGAGAGAGCTGACGGCGGACTGAGAGAGAGCGGGGGGGGGGGGGGGGGGGCGGGAGAAAAGGACGAAACATTAGACGAGGCCCCGCGGTGAGGAGAGGGGGCGCTGGGTCGAGGCGGGCCCGCTACACCAGTTAAACGGAGAATAAGAAACGGCTGAGGGCGTGTTACGTGGCGGTGACAGGTGGACAGACGCCTGGCGGACGCAATTTAACACAGAGAGGGTAGATCAGGGTAGTGCGGTTGATGTTATGTATGTAGACTTTCAAAAGGCTTTTGGTAAAGTGCCACATGAAAGACTTCTTAGCAAAATTAAAGCCTCTGGGATTAAAGGGACGGGGTCAGGGTGGACACAAAATTGACTCGGGGACAGAAAGCAGAGAGGAGAGGTGAACGATCGTTTCTCAGACTGGAGGGAAGTTTACAGTGGGTGTTCCCCAGGGGTCAGTATTAGGACCACTGCTCTTTTTGAGATATATTGACGACCCGGACTTGGGAATAAAGGGGAACAATCTCAGAGTTTGCAGACGACACGAGACTTGGGAACGAAGCAAACAGTGAGGAGGACAGTGACGGACTTCAGGGGGACGGAGACAGACTGGGGAAACGGGGGGACACGCGGGGGCAGATTAAATTTAACGCAGAGAGAAGTGCAAAGTGATTTATCTCGGTGGGAGGAACGAGGAGAGGCGAAATAAACTCGAGGGGACAATTTTAAAGGGGGCGCAGGGACAGAGAGAGCCGGGGGGTGTGTACACTAATCTTTGAAGGGGGCAGGAGGGCTTGAGAAGGCCGTTAATAAAGCAGACGGGGACCCTGGGCTTTATTAATAGAGGCACAAAAAGCAAGGAGGTGATGCTGAACCCTTTATAAAACACTGGGGTTAGACCCCAACTGGAGAATCGGGTCCAATTCTGGGGGCCGCACTTCAGGAAGGACGGCGAGACCCTCGGAGAGGGGGCGGAGGAGATTTACCAGAACGGTCCCCGGTCGGGGGGGACGAGGGTCTTCAGTTAACGGGGAGAGACTGGGGTCGTTCTCAGAGCGGAGAAGGTTAAGAGGGGGGACTCGATCGAGGGGTTCACAATCACGAGGGGGTTTCGACAGAGTAAATGAGGAGGGAGTGTCTCCCAGTGGGGCAGGAGGGTCGGTCACCAGAGGACGGGGATTTAAGATAATCGGTAAAAGAGCAGGGCGACCGGGAAAGGACAGAGGGGGGGGGAGTGGGACTGAACGGGGACCAGAATACTCCCGGAGGAATATCCCACTGGAATTCCTCCCAAAAGGACCAAACCTCCGAGTGCCGCCCACTCCCACGTCCGTAAAGTCACCCGTCTCCGCCACCCCCGCCTCAGGTCGTCTGCTGCTGGGACCCTCGTCCGCGCCCCTCTGTCACCTCCCACACTCCAATATTCCGACGCTCTCCTGGCCGGCCTCCACGTTCCACCCCCCTCAGTTGCCATCCGCTCGTCTGAAACTCCCTGCTGCTGCCCCCGCCCCCCGTACCCGAACTCGCACCGAGTCCCCGTTCACCCGTCGCCCACTGCGCTCGATGGGCCCACATCGGCCCTCGGCCCGGGAACGCCTCGATTTTCAAATTCACTCCCTCCTCGCCCCTCGCACCCCTCCCTCCCTATCTCTGTAACCTCCTCCAGCCCCCTACAATTCTCATCCTCCTCTTCAAATCCCTCCATGGCCCTCGCCCTCCCCCTCCCTATCTCTGTAACCTCCTCCAGCCCCCTACAATTCTCATCCTCCTGTTCAAATCCCTCCATGGCCCTCGCCCCTCCCTCCCTATCTCTGTAACCTCCTCCAGTCCCCACAATTCTCATCCTCCTCTTCAAATCCCTCCATGGCCCTCGCCCCTCCCTCCCGATCTCTGTAACCTCCTCCAGTCCCCACAATTCTCATCCTCCTCTTCAAATCCCTCCATGGCCCTCGCCCCTCCCTCCCGATCTCTGTAACCTCCTCCAGCCCCTACAATCCTCATCCTCCTGTTCAAATCCCTCCATGGCCCTCGCCCCCCTCCCTATCTCTGTAACCTCCTCCAGCCCCTACAATTCCCCATCCTCCTGTTCAAATCCCTCCATGGCCCTCGCCCCCCTCCCTCCCTATCTCTGTAACCTCCTCCAGCCCCTACAATTCTCCATCCTCCTGTTCAAATCCCTCCATGGCCCTCGCCCTCCCTCCCTATCTCTGTAACCTCCTCCAGCCCCTACAATTCCCCATCCTCCTGTTCAAATCCCTCCATGGCCCTCGCCCCTCCTCCCTATCTCTGTAACCTCCTCCAGCCCCTACAATTCTCATCCTCCTCTTCAAATCCCTCCATGGCCCTCGCCCCCCTCCCGTCCCTATCTCTGCAACCTCCTCCAACCCTCCGAGATCTCTGCGCTCCCTCCGATTCTGGCCTCTCGCTCATTCCCCCCCCCCCCGCCCTCCCGATTCCCATCGCTCCACCATTGGCGGCCGTGCCTTCAGCTCTGGAGTTCCCTCCCTGAGCCTCTCCGCCTCTCTCCCTCCTCCTTTAAGACGCTCCTTAAAACCTCCCTCGTTGACCGAGCATCGAGTCACCTGTCCGAATATCTCCTGACGTGGCTCGGTGTCTGATTTTGACGCAAGTTCATGCAAGTTATCGTAAGAAATGGGGGGATGGTCCCTAGGTCCTCGGCCTACCTCCTCCTGCTCCTTGAGCCTGGTGGCATCGTGCTTCTGAGCGTCCAGCTCTGCCCGGACGTCGGAGAGATCGCGCTGGGCGAGGCTGAGCTTCTCGACCAGGAGAGCCTGTTCCGATTCCTTCATTGATAGCGCCTGTTAAACGGCGAGCACAGGGTGAGTCCAGGAAAGGGACAGAGAAACTGGACGAACAGGGTGGAGTGTCCAAAATGGATCAAACCCCTTCCCGTTCGCTCCCACTGGACACAATCCCAATGGACCAAACCCCTTCCCGTTCGCTCCCACTATACACAATCCCAATGGACCAAACCCCTTCCCGTTCGCTCCCACTATACACAATCCCAATGGACCAAACCCCTTCCCATTCACTCCCACTCTACACAATCCCAATGGACCAAACCCCTTCCCATTCACTCCCACTCTACACAATCCCGATGGACCAAACCCCTTCCCATTCACTCCCACTGTACACAATCCCAATGGATCAAACCCTTCCCATTCACTCCCACTGTACACAATCCCAATGGATCAAACCCCTTCCCATTCACTCCCACTGTACACAATCCCAATGGGACCAAACCCCTTCCCATTCACTGCTACTGTACACAATCCCAATGGATCAAACCCCTTCCCATTCACTCCCACTGTACACAATCCCAATGGACCAAAACCCCTTCCCATTCACTCCCACTCTACACAATCCAATGGACCAAACCCCTTCCCATTCACTGCTACTGTACACAATCCCAATGGACCCAAACCCCTTCCCATTCACTCCCGCTGTACACAATCCCAATGGACCAAACCCCTTCCCATTCACTCCCACTGTACACAATCCCAATGGACCAAACCCCTTCCCATTCACTCCCACTGTACACAATCCCAATGGGACCAAACCCCTTCCCATTCACTGCTACTGTACACAATCCCAATGGACCCAAACCCCTTCCCATTCACTCCCGCTGTACACAATCCCAATGGACCAAACCCCTTCCCATTCACTCCCGCTGTACACAATCCCAATGGACCAAACCCCTTCCCATTCACTCCCACTGTACACAATCCCAATGGGACCAAACCCCTTCCCATTCACTGCTACTGTACACAATCCCAATGGACCCAAACCCCTTCCCATTCACTCCCACTGTACACAATCCCAATGGGACCAAACCCCTTCCCATTCACTGCTACTGTACACAATCCCAATGGACCAAACCCCTTCCCATTCACTGCTACTGTACACAATCCCAATGGACCAAACCCCTTCCCATTCACTGCTACTGTACACAATCCCAATGGACCCAAACCCCTTCCCATTCACTCCCACTGTACACAATCCCAATGGACCAAACCCCTTCCCATTCACTCCCACTGTACACAATCCCAATGGACCCAAACCCCTTCCCATTCACTGCTACTGTACACAATCCCAATGGACCCAACCCCTTCCCGTCCCCTCCCATTGTGGGGGGGGTGTATTGGGGGGGTGAGGGGAGGCGGCCAGCGCCTGACCTGTTGCTTCTCGCTCTCGGCCCGGATGAGGTTCTGGTCCTGCTCGTCCTTTAGGCCCGCGATGGTCCGGTTGAGTTGTTCCCTCTGTTGTTGGTATCGCTCTGCGGCCTCCTCCTTCTCCCGCAGGAGCTGGACCTCAGCTTCCCGCCGATCGGCCGACATCTGGAGCTGGGAGGCCGTCTGGGAGTGAACCGCACGTCGGAGCAGGGAGAGGGTGGGGGGAGAAGGCGGAGGAGAGGGAGGTTATCAGACAATGTTTCTGGCGGTCAGTCGTACAGGAATCGAGATCGGGCGGTGCTTTTGGGACAGCCCTGACTCGCACGCAGACACTCAGACAGACAGAGGGACACGCAGACAGAGACAGACAGACAGACACGGACACTCAGACAGACACGGACACTCAGACAGACAGAGAGACACTCAGACAGACTCAGACAGACAGACACTCAGACAGAGACAGACAGACAGACAGGGACACTCAGACAGACAGAGAGACACTCAGACAGACTCAGACAGACAGACACTCAGACAGAGACAGACAGACAGACACGGACACTCAGACAGACAGAGAGACATTCAGACAGACTCAGACAGACAGAGGGACACGCAGACAGAGACAGACAGACAGACACGGACACTCAGACAGTCAGAGAGACACTCAGACAGACTCAGACACTCAGACAGACAGAGGGACACTCAGACAGAGACAGACAGACAGACACGGACACTCAGACAGACAGAGAGACACTCAGACAGAGACAGACAGACAGACACGGACACTCAGACAGACAGACACTCAGACAGAGACAGACAGACAGACACGGACACTCAGACAGACAGAGAGACACTCAGACAGACAGACACGGACACTCAGACAGAGACAGACAGACAGACACGGACACTCAGACAGACAGAGAGACACTCAGACAGACTCAGACACTCAGACAGACAGAGGGACACTCAGACAGAGACAGACAGACAGACACGCAGACAGAGGCAGACACTCAGACAGACAGAGAGACACTCAGACAGAGACAGACAGAGTGACACACAGAAAGACACGGACACTCAGACAGACACAGACAGACAGACACGCAGACAGACTCAGACAGACAGACAGACACTCAGACAGAGTGACACACAGAAAGACACGGACACTCAGACAGACACAGACAGACAGAGAGACACTCAGACAGAGTGACACGCAGACAGACACAGACACTCAGACAGACACAGACGGAGAGACACACAGACAGACAGACACACAGACACACTGGCAATGAGACACATAGACAGACACAGACACTCAGACAGACACAGACACTCAGACAGACACAGACACACAGGCAGACAAAGACACACAGGCAAAGAGACACACAGACAGACACAGACACTCAGACAGACACAGACAGAGAGACACACAGACAGAGTGACACACAGACAGACATGGACACTCAGACAGACACAGACAGACAGACACGCAGACACAGAGAGAGACACTCAGACAGGGACAGACAGAGAGACACTCAGACAGACAGACACACAGACAGACTCAGACACACAGACGCACTCACACAGACACTTTCCTCACCTTCTCCTCCCTCAGCCGGTCTAACTCCTCCTCGTGAGCCAGGCGGACCGCCTGCAGTGTGTTGTGGCACTCCACCTCCGCCTGGTTCAGCTTCTTCCTCAATGCCTCCTTCTCCCGCTCCCCGTCCAGACTCCCCTCCTCCAGCTCATTTCTGGCATGGACCAGCTCCCCTGTGAGTTTACACACAGATCAGCCAGCATAAAAGGGCAGAGGAGGCTCGAGGGGCTGAATGGCCTCCTCCTGTTCCCGTGTAACAGTCTCGAGGGGCTGAATGGGCCACCAGTTCAGGTCTCACCAAAAGTGGAGACATCTTCTCTCCGTCCACCCTATCGAAACCCTTTCATGATCTTAAAGACCTCCATCAGGTCACCCCTCAGTCTTCTCCGTACTGGAGAAAAGAGCCCCAGTCTGTTCAGTCTTTCCTGATAGTTAGAAACCTCTCAGTTCTGGTATCATCCTTGTGAATCTTTCTTTAAGAAAACCTCTCAGTTCTGGTATCATCCTTGTGAATCTTTCTTTGCACCTTCTCCAGTGCCTCTATATCCTTCTTATAATATGGAGACCAGAACTGTGCACAGTGCTCCAAGTGTGGTCTGACCAAGGAATATGGAGACCAGAACTGTGCACAGTGCTCCGAGTGTGGTCTAACCAAGGTATATGGAGACCAGAACTGTGCACAGTGCTCCGAGTGTGGTCTGACCAAGGTATATGGAGACCAGAACTGTGCACAGTGCTCCAAGTGTGGTCTAACCAAGGTATATGGAGACCAGAACTGTGCACAGTGCTCCAAGTGTGGTCTAACCAAGGTATATGGAGACCAGAACTGAGCACAGTGCTCCGAGTGTGACGAGTGTGGTCTAACCAAGGTATATGGAGACCAGAACTGTGCACAGTGCTCCGAGTGTGGTCTAACCAAGGTATATGGAGACCAGAACTGTGCACAGTGCTCCAAGTGTGGTCTAACCAAGGTATATGGAGACCAGAACTGTGCACAGTGCTCCAAGTGTGGTCTGACCAAGGAATATGGAGACCAGAACTGTGCACAGTGCTCCGAGTGTGGTCTAACCAAGGTATATGGAGACCAGAACTGTGCACAGTGCTCCGAGTGTGGTCTGACCAAGGTATATGGAGACCAGAACTGTGCACAGTGCTCCAAGTGTGGTCTAACCAAGGTATATGGAGACCAGAACTGTGCACAGTGCTCCAAGTGTGGTCTAACCAAGGTATATGGAGACCAGAACTGAGCACAGTGCTCCGAGTGTGGTCTGACCATGGTATATGGAGACCAGAACTGTGCACAGTGCTCCGAGTGTGGTCTAACCAAGGTATATGGAGACCAGAACTGTGCACAGTGCTCCGAGTGTGGTCTAACCAAGGTATATGGAGACCAGAACTGTGCACAGTGCTCCAAGTGTGGTCTAACCAAGGTATATGGAGACCAGAACTGTGCACAGTGCTCCAAGTGTGGTCTAACCCAGGTATATGGAGACCAGAACTGTGCACAGTGCTCCAAGTGTGGTCTAACCAAGGTATATGGAGACCAGAACTGTGCACAGTGCTCCGAGTGTGGTCTAACCAAGGTATATGGAGACCAGAACTGTGCACAGTGCTCCGAGTGTGGTCTAACCAAGGTATATGGAGACCAGAACTGTGCACAGTGCTCCAAGTGTGGTCTAACCAAGGTATATGGAGACCAGAACTGTGCACAGTGCTCCAAGTGTGGTCTAACCAAGGTATATGGAGACCAGAACTGTGCACAGTGCTCCAAGTGTGGTCTAACCAAGGTATATGGAGACCAGAACTGTGCACAGTGCTCCAAGTGTGGTCTAACCCAGGTATATGGAGACCAGAACTGTGCACAGTGCTCCGAGTGTGGTCTAACCGAGGTATATGGAGACCAGAACTGCGCACAGTGCTCCAAGTGTGGTCTAACCAAGGTATATGGAGACCAGAACTGTGCACAGTGCTCCAAGTGTGGTCTAACCAAGGTATATGGAGACCAGAACTGTGCACAGTGCTCCAAGTGTGGTCTAACCAAGGTATATGGAGACCAGAACTGTACACAGTGCTCCAAGTGTGGTCTAACCAAGGTATATGGAGACCGGAACTGTGCGCAGTGCTCCAAGTGA